>NC_048585.1:59987389-60132389 GCF_013265735.2 Oncorhynchus mykiss | reverse complement strand
GATGGACGAAGGCTATCAGAAGCTAATGGAATATGGAGAGGAGAGTGACTGACTAAACGGACAATACAAATCAGAGCTAATTTCAAGTTCTTGATATGAACAGTAGATTCAAAACACACCTCAGGAATAAGGTCAAGTGAGACACATTGTTCAACTGTTATGAACTTAAAAAGTGTAAAAATTAAATCCTTTACTGAAACGACAGCATTTGCTGATAACCGCTTCAATACACACACACACACACACACACTAACTTAGTATGACATCATCAGCTCACAATTCAACATTTTCCACACTTGCTCGCTACTCCAGGATATCTCTTGGGAGATAAAAAAAATACATTCACAATAGATTTACTGAAGCACATACACACCATGTCATTTGCCATATGAACTACATTTGAGGCAGGGAAGATGGGAGGCTTACCATTTGTTTGATATGCATTTGCCAGGCAGAAAACATGGTTAGAACCATTTGTTTTAAATATTGAAAAAAAAAAGAAGAAGAATCGACATCATTTTGAAAAAAGCTTGACTCATCAGCTACTTTTAAGTCCACATTCTTTCATAAATCTTACCTTTCATAACGCATACGTTTTCATGAAACATTGACTGCTGTCATATCATGTATATGAATACATGCAGACCTTACGACGTTTACCAGACGTTTACAACTACTCTATTCTTCTCGACGGTCAAGGGTTGATCAGGGTATTTGTCAGACATTAATATTCACTTGCGAACAGTTAAATTGTACATTGTAGACTAAATACAGATTAAATACCAAGGCCTACGAATAATTCATTAAATACATTCTTGACATAATAAATTAGTATTAACAGTTCACAGTTTAACCTTCGCGTTTCTTTGAGATTATAAATACAAAACCTATGCCATTAGAAGTGGCATTTGTAGGTGATGTAAAAATGAATAAATTAAGTAAAACCAACAAAACATAAATAACAAAAACAAGTAACACTATGTAAAAATGCAACATGAATCAAAGTAACCACATCTAGTCAATAGTGAGCAATAGTCTACAACGGAATGTAACGTCATGTGTACAAACCAGAACCTTCGTAACAAAGTGACATTGTCCACTATTAACCTAGCTGTAAGGTGGGGGGGTAATACATTCCTACGAAGTTCTGCAGAATCTTACAAATCCATCAAAATAATACTCCCGATAAAAAGACTAAACAAAAAAACAAAATCAACAAATGACTTACAAAATATCCAAACACAACCACTACAAACAATATGTAACTTTCTATAGATTGTCACTCAAAAGGAAATATTCGTAGTTTATATTTTTCCATTTGTCCTGGCTATGTCCAGGTTCTTCTAAGGTCGAAATACAATTTGAAATACAGTACCAGTCAAAAGTTTGGACACACCTACTCATTCAAGGGTTATTTATTTATTTATTTTACTATTTTTCTACATTGTAGAATAATAGTGAAGACATCAAAACTATGAAAATAACACATATGGAATCATGTAGTAACCAACAAAAAGTGTTGAAAACATATTTGATATTCTTCAAAGCAGCTACCCTTTGCCTTGATGACAGCTTTGTACACTCTTGGCGTTCTCTCAACCAGCATCGTGAGGTAGTCACCTGGGATGCATTTCAATTAACAGGTGTGCCATAAAAGTTTATTTGAGGAATTTCTGTTCTTATTAATGTGTTTTAGGCAATCAGTTGTGACAAGGTAGGGGTGGTATACAGAAGACAGCCCTATGTGGTAAGTCCATATTATGCAAGAACGGCTCAAATAAGCAAAGAGAAACGACAGTCCATCATTACTTTAAGATATGAGGGTCAGTAAATCCGAAAACCATCAAGCACTATGATGAACCTGGCTCTCATGAGGACCACCACAGGAAAGGAAGACCCAGAGTTCCCTCTGCTGTGGAGGATAAGTTCATTAGAGTTACCAGCCTCAGAAATTGCAGCCTAAATAAATGCTTTACAGAGTTCAAGTAACAGATACATCTACACATCAACTGTTCAGAGGAGACCATGTGGATCAAGCTTTCATGGTTGAATTGCTGCAAAGAAACCACTACTAAAGGACACCAATAATAATAAGAGACTTGCTTGGGCCAAGAAACACCAGCAATGGACATTAGACCGGTGGAAATCTGTCCTTTGGTCTGATGAGTCCAAATGTTTTTGGTTCCAAGCGCCGTGTCTTTGTGAGACGCAGAGTAGGTCAACGGATGATCTCCACATGTGTGGTTCCCACCGTGAAGCATGGAGGAGGAGGTGTGGTGGTGCTTTGCTGGTGACACTGTGATTAATTTAGAATTCAAGGCACACTTAACCAGCATGGCTACCACAGCATTATGAAGCGATACACCATCCCATCTGGTTTGAGCTTAGTAGGACTATAATTCGTTTTTCAACAGGACAATGACCCAACACACCTCCAGGCTGTGTAAGGGCTATTTGACCAAGAAGGAGCGTGATGGAGTGCTGCGTCAGATGACCTGGCCTCCACAATCACCTGACCTCAAACCAATTGACATGGTTTGGGATGAGTTGGACCGCAGAGTGAAGGAAAAGCAGCCAACAACTGCTCAGCATATGCGGGACCTCCTTCAAGACTGTTTAAAAAGCATTCCAGGTGAAGCTGGTTGAGAGAATGCCAAGAGTGTGCAAAGGTGTCATCAAGGCAAAGGGTGGCTACTTTTGAGAATCTAAAATTGAAAATATATTTAGATTTGTTTTTAACACTTTTTTGGTTACTACATGATTCCATATGTGTTATTTGATAGTTTTGATGTCTTCATTATTTTTCTACAATGTAGAATAAGAAAACCCTGGAATGAGTCGGTGTGACCAAACTTTTGACTGGTCCTGTAATCAAATGTTTGGACTAAAATCACCATAAACATATTTCTTTCAGAACGGTTTGATTTTCCAAACATGGGCCAATAATATCTCTTGCTAGTTAGTACATATGAAAGTCGAATGGAAGCATCTCTGACTGTGGCTGGTTACGGTTTGGAAAGTCTATTATAAACAATTATATGCTTGTTGGTCTAACCAATGGTACATTTTGTTCTGGGTCACACTGTTTCCCAATGTCAACTCCCTCACTCTTACACTAGGCACTTTAATAGATCTGAAATGATTGGATAAGCAACTGTGTGAAAAGCAATAGGGTGAAAATCCCAGTAGCCTATCAGAGGGCAAAGATTAGCATTTTCTATATTCTTATTCAGTTATTTCACGATCAACAAGTATCATGTGGTTGGAATTATGGTTTTGATTTGGAAATGTGCCTATATAAAAACAGATAGTCAGGCACCAGCAGGCCTGGTCTCTATGCTACCCTGTAGGCAGTCATGCGGTAGTAGTTCTGACTGTGGCTGCGTGCCGCCCACACCAGGAGAGCGGCAGCCATCATGTGCAGTGGGGATGAGATGAGGGCCAGGTAGAGCGACCAGCCCAGGGAGCCGTCCACCTTGTCTGGCAGCACAGAGACCCTGTGGAGGAGATCCATTCCTGCCAGGTAACAGCACACTGTGGCTAGAGTACACAGCCCTTCAGGGAGAGCAGGAGGAAGAGAGGGAGGAGTCAGGTATATGCAATTGTTGTATATTTCTAAAAGAAATCAAGGATGACTTTTTCCTTCAACTATTGCAGTATCAATGGTGAGTCTTAAAACATGATCTCAAGGAAAGCTGCATGTTGGTTTTTTCCCCAGTTTTATTTAACCAGGTTAAACCAGTTGAGAACAAGTTCTCATTTACAACTGCGACCTGGCCAAGATAAAGCAAAGCAGCACAAAAACAACAACACAGAGTTACACATAAACAAACGTACAGTCAATAACACCACAGAAAAATATATGTACAAGTGTTGGAAAATTTAGAAGAGTAGGGAGGTAGGCCATAGAGGTGAAATAATTACAACTTAGCATTAACACTGGAGTGATGGATGTGCAGATGATGATGTGCAAGTAGAGCTACTGTGGTGCAAAATAGCAAGAGGGTAAATAATAATATGGGGATGAGGTAGTTGGGTGGGCTATTTACAGATTGGCTGTGTACAGGTTCAGTGATCGGTAAGCTGCTCAGACAGCTGATGCTTAAAGTTAGAGAGGGAGATATAAGACTCCAGCTTCAGTGATTTTTGCAATTCGTTCCAGTCATTGGCAGCAGAGAACTGGAAGGAAAGGCGGCCAAAAGAAGTGCTGGCTTTGGGGATGACCAGTGAAATATACCTGCTGGAGCCCATGCTACGGGTGGGTGTTGCTATGGTGACCAGTGAGCTGAGATAAGGCGGGGCTTTACCTAGCAAAGACTTATAGATGACCTGGAGCCAGTGGGTTTGGCGACGAATATGTAGTGAGGGCCAGCCAACGAGCACATACAGGTCGCAGTAGTGGGTAGTATATGGGGCTTTGGTGACAAAACGGATGGCACTGTGATAGACTACATCCAGTTTGCTTAGTAGAGTTTTCTATTTTGTAAATGACATCGCTGAAGTCAAGGATCGGTAGGATAGTCAGTTTTACTAGGGTAAGTTTGGCAGCATGAGTGAAGGAGGATTTGTTGCAAAAAAGGATTGGGCAAGTTACTGCAGGGAGTGCTGAGATGTTGGCTGGGGTAGGTGTAGTCAGGTGGAAAGCATGCCCAGCCGTAGAAAAATGCTTATTGAAATTATTGATAATCGTAGATTTATCAGTGGTGACAGTGTTTCCTGTCCTCAGTGCAGTGGGCAGCTGGGAGGAGGTGCTCTCATTCTCCATGGACTTTACAGTGTCCCAAAACTTTTTGGAATTAGTGCCACAGGAAACAAATTTCTGTTAGAAATAGATGATGAACAGTCAGTTATATGAATCATCTGTGTAGTGCAAAGGCAAAAACCAAAACGTGCACAACGACGTGGTCCCCAGGACCGAGTTTGGGAAAAGCTGGACTAGTGTATGCAACCGCTATAGAATTCACTATTCCACTATAGTAGAGCAAAGTTGTGGTCAATAGCCATGGTGCCTAGCACTGAAATGCCCTTCTGGAAACAATGAAGAAGAGTACAACTTATTATAAACTGGGCATCCAAGCCCTGAATGCTGATTGGCTGACAGCTGTGATATATCAGACCGTATACCACAGGTATGACAAAACATTTATTTGTATTGCTCTAATTACATTGGCAATCACTTTATAATAGCAATAACGCACCTCTGGGTTTGTGGTATACGGCCAATATAACACGGCAAAGGCTCCGCGTTGCATCGTATCTAAGAACAGCCCTTAGCCGTGGTATATTGGCCATATACCACACCCACATGGGCCTTATTGCTTAAGAAGAGAATGATAAGAACAACACAATGTTTAATAAATCTCTCACCAGCCAGTAGGTGGAGCATTCCTATGCCCAGGGTGGGGGTGAGACTGTGGCAGAGGCAGGCACAGAACCCTATCAAGCCTGCCAGCACCACCAGACCTAAGGAGATTAATGGCAGTAGGAACTGGCACCTCCACAGGTCTGTACACAGATAGGGATCCAAGTTAGAACTCAATAGGCAAGCAGTTAAAACTCTCACACACAATTCAGATAGAAAAGCATGAGCATCCAAGTGCATACAATCATACTGTGTCTATTATTGAATATCACAGACGCCAGGTATAAGTTATTTATGCATTGCATAATGCAAATCACACAATGTTGGCATAAACCAGGGTGAACCAACTCCGGTTCTGGAGAGATACAGGGTGATCCAACTCCGGTTCTGGAGAGCTACAGCGTGATCCAACTCCGGTTCTGGAGAGATACCGGGTGAATCAATTGTGTTCATATTGTGTTGGAACAAAAGCTTGCACACCCCAATTGTTTTCCAGGCCTGGAGTTGGTGACCCCTGGCACAAGGCATGGAGCATGCATAGCATAGCATAATTAAGGCACAAGGCATTGAGCATAGCATAGCATAATTAAGGCACAAGGCATGGAGCATGCATAGCATAATTAAGGCACAAGGCATGGAGCATAGCATAGCATAGCATAATTATGGCACAAGGCATGGAGCATGCATAGCATAATTAAGGCACAAGGCATTGAGCATAGCATAGCATATCACAGAAGCTGGGTGAGGTAACAGATCAATACATTGTAATTAGCTAAATAAATCAATACAGGCTTACAGGTCCGCAGCATGTCCTCTCCACTGTTGTGGTTCCCTGGCTCTTTGTACTTTGGGGTAAACTGCTGTGTTAACGTGAAGCTAACACATTTCATCACCATCTTTGGATCTGAAACAGAAGAAGAAATTGAGAAATTAAAAAAAAAGCATAAATCATGCCCTGATAAAACCATGGATTGGATCAACAAATTGTTTTGAGGAAATCCGTGTTGACTGAGTTTATGGGAGGAGATTAGGTTGTATATACCCGACTCCTTGTACCAGTGGGTATGAGATGGCACCAGAACGCAGCGCCACCAGAGGCCTATGGTCCCGTTGAGACGGAAGAGCGTGTCGCTGTAGGTCTTCTCATCGAATTCCCCGTCCATGAATTCATCATGCAGCGACCGCAGTTCGGATACGTTGGCCTCGCCGCGCACCGGGGGACTAGTGTACTGGTACCAGTGCTGCGTCCCAACCGCTACAGACAGGTACACCGTAGCCAGCACGCTGAGCACACAGCTGATAACCAAAGCCGTGGCATAACGGTTGTCAACCATTGTTTACCAACTGAGAGAGGCGTCAAATAGGAGATTATAGCAAAAGCTTCACTTCGCTTCTTCCTCTCTGATTATAGCTACCGGTGGCGATGGCCCTGTCACTGCGTGTTTTCCAATACCCGCGCCAAAGTAGAGTAGGCAGGCTCAAGCAACGATTCAGGAGGAAATCCTACGATGTAATATTATCCAATCCACTCAGAAATGGCATAGATGTAGACTACATAAAACACGCCTTTACTAGCTGCCTTGTTCATATCCAACACTGTTTCAACACTGTAGGTGTCCCTGTCGCGCGCAGCCTAGATGCGCCATCTGTTCGCTTGTCCCACTTCTTAAAAATCACTGCTGCATATGGTGGGTGGGTGGCCTGACGATGCGACAGATTATTTGGCTACCCCGCCTGTTGTACAAGTACAAAACAAACACATACTGTTATATCATACTAAATGAGCAGTGGCAAATAATACATGTGTCATTATTTTCTCTTGCCGGTATCGCCTACACTTGTTTCATGAGGAACAGCACCTGCGAATTTAAGCTTGTTAAGAAAGATTGTAAACACATACATCCATGCGTTTTCCTTTTCCGGCAGGCGGCAGTGGAATGCTGGGTATTATAGTTTCACTCATAGCTCGGAGACAGTGTCTGAGTAGTGAGGCTAACGAAGCCGACTGTTGACTAAAGTCGACCCACCCCCCATTTAACCCAACCCCGCTCCATCAGAGAGGTGCGGGGGTCTGCCTTAATCGACGTTTTACGTCATCGGCGCCCAATGCGCCCCGTTTGCATTTTGTGTAAATGATTTAAATTCAAGTTTAAACCATACATTTTTAGGCCTAGACCTACAATTATTTTATTGAAAATGTCTAATAATCTGAATGATTGAATAAAATAGAATATCATACTCCTATAGAGAAGGTAGGCTACGATACACATAACTATATGGAAATGAGATATGAACTGAATATATATATGAACTGAATTGAATAATTTTAACTCAAATATGACAAAATAAATAAAGACGTTTTTGTCTAGGAACTGATGCAGGTTGGTGTTGATTTTGCAGAGTGAGGGTTTGAGTTTTAGGACTGACTGCTGCAATTAGTTGCCTTTCGGGTCCTTTAGCGGCTGTGTGACGTGTCACTCATGACTTTAGGAATATGCCTTGTAAATTCAATAGAGAACAGTTGCAAAGCACAACTGATTGTTATAATAGCACCACTACCTTCTTTGGTAAACCATATTCTATGAATTAACGCCATGAATAATTTCAAAGGCATTGTACTGAAATAATGCATAAGGACCCGTTTCTATATGATTGACAGAAAATGTATTTCAAAGTGAGAAGAAAAAAAAAGAAAATTTTTACAAATGTGGCTTATTATAATGAATATTCAAATACTTATTAGGGGCAGCAGGGTAGCCTAGTGGTTAGAGTGTAGAGGTGGCAGGTAGCCTAGTGGTTAGAGTGTAGAGGTGGCAGGTAGCCTAGTGGTTAGAGCGTTGGACTAGTAACCGGAAGGTTGGAAGTTTAAATCCCCGAGCTGACAAGGTACAAGGTCGTTCTTTCCCTGCACAGGCAGCGTTCCTAGGCTGTCATTGAAAATAAGAATTTGTTCTTAACTGACTTGCCTGGTTAAATAAAAGGTAAAAAAAAGTAATAATAATTGTGAAATAGAAATTCTGTTGATTCTAAAATGTGTTATTGGTAGATTTTATAATTTCGTAATACATATATGACTAGAGCTACACCAAGTTATCTGTATTCAGTATCTATAGTGCAATATTCAGAAGTTCAGGAGTAGTTTGTCTTAGAATCCGTGGTGCACCCTTAGATGAATTCATCTTGACTGTGGGCACGTTTAAAAGGTAATGTGATATGACGTGATATGAGGTAATGGTGACCAATCTGTTCCTTGTCTAATATCTAAGGTGTCGTGTTGATGCATTCCTTTTAACTACCGATTTAGTTTGCACCTATTGTATAAAATCAGATGTCCAGGCATGAATATTAAATTACAATACAAATTCATCCACTAAACATTACAAACGTAAAGTTGGCAGCATCTAAATTAAAGTGTCTCTCCAGTCTTCTTTTCAGTTCCTTCATCACCTGATGTATAAATTCAACAATCTCCGAAGGACTAAATCAAACCAATCAAATCAAACCAAATTTTATTGGTCACATACAAATCAAATCAAATTGTATTTGTCATATCCGCTGAATACAACAGGTGTAGTAGACCTTACAGTGAAATGCTAACTTACAAGACTTAACCAAACAAGGCAGTTTTCCTAAAACAATTAGCAGCAGTAAAATAACAATGTGGAGGCTATATACAGGGGTTACCGGTACAGAGTCAATGTGGAGGCTATATACAGGGGGCACCGGCACAGAGTCAATGTGGAGGCTATATACAGGGGGCACCGGTACAGAGTCAATGTGGAGGCTATATACAGGGGGTACCGGTACAGAGTCAATGTGGAGGCTATATAGAGGGGATACCGGTACAGAGTCAATGTGGAGGCTATATACAGGGGTTACCGGTACAGAGTCAATGTGGAGGCTATATACAGGGGGTACCGGTACAGAGTCAATGTGGAGACTATATACAGGGGGTACTGGTACAGAGTCAATGTGGAGGCTATATACAGGGGTTACCGGTACAGAGTCAATGTGGAGGCTATATACAGGGGGTACAGGTACAGAATCAATGTGGAGGCTATATACAGGTGGTACCGGTACAAAGTCAATGTGGAAGCTATGTACAGGGGGTACAGGTACAGAGTCAATGTGGAGGCTATATACAGGGGGTACCGGTACAGAGTCAATGTGGAGGCTATATACAGGGGGGTACCGGTACAGAGTCAATGTGGAGGCTATATACAGGGGGGTACCGGTACAGAGTCAATGTGGAGGCTATATACAGGGGGTACCGGTACAGAGTCAATGTGGAGGCTATATACAGGGGGTACCGGTACAGAGTCAATGGGGTGGCTATATACAGGGGGTACCGGTACAGAGTCAATGTGGAGGCTATATACAGGGGTTACCGGTACAGAGTCAATGTGGAGGCTATATACATTGGGGGTACCGGTACAGAGTCAATGTGGAGGCTATATACAGGGGGTACCGGTACAGAGTCAATGTGCGAGGCAATAGGTTAGTCGAGGTAATTGAGGTAATATGTACATGTAGGTAAAGTTATTAAAGTGACTATTCATAGATAATAAACAGAGAGTAGCAAGAGCATGAAAGAGGTGGGGGGGGGGGATCAATGCAAATAATCTGGGTAGCCATTTGATTAGAGGTTCAAGAGTCTTTTGGCTTGGGGGTAGACGTTTTTTAGAAGCCTCTTGGACCTAGAATTGGCGCTCGGGTACCACTTGCCATGAGGTAGCAGAGAGAACAGTCTATGACTAGGGTGGCTGGGCCATCCTCTGACACCGCCTGGTATAGAGGTCCTGGATGGCCCAGTGATGTACTGGGCCGTACACACTGCCCTTTGTAGGGTATTGCGGTCAGAGGCCGAGCAGTTACTATACCAGGCAGTGATGCAACCCGTCAGGATGCTCTCGATGGTGCAGCTGTAGAACCTTTTGAGGATCTGAGGACCCATGCCAAATATTTTCAGTCCCCCGATGGGGAATAGGTTTTGTTGTGCCCTATTCACGACTGTCTTGGTGTGTTTGGACCATGTTAGTTTGTTGGTGATGTGCACATCAAGGAATGTGAAACTATCAACCTGCTCCACTACAGCCCCGTCAATGAGAATGGGGGCGTGCTCGACCCTCGTTTTCCTGTAGTCCATGATCATCTCCTTTGTCTTGATCATGTTGAGGAAGAGGTTGTTATCCTTGCACCACACTGCCAGGTCTCTGACCTCTCTATAGTCTCGTCGTTGTTGGTGATCAGGCCTACCATTGTTGTGTCGTCGGCAAACTTAATGATGTTGTTGGAGTCTTGCTTGGCCATGCAGTCATGGGTGAACAGGGAGTAGAGTAGGTGACTGAGCATGCACCCCTAAAGGGGTTCCGTGTTGAGGATCACTGTCGAAGATGTGTTGGGAGGGAGGTGTTTAGTCCCAGGGTTCTTAGCTTGGTGATGAGCTTAGAGGGGACTATGGTGTTGGAGTATGTGTCTGGTCCTGCGGCCTTGTGAATGTTGACCTGTTTAAAGGTCTTACTCACATTGGCTACGGAAGCGTTATCACACAGTCGTCCAGAACAGCTGGTGCTCTCATGCATGTTTCAGTGTTGCTTGCCTCGGACCCCTCATAGAAGTGCTTTAGCCCGTCTGGTAGGCTCGTGTCACTGGGCAGCTCGCGTTGAATTATATTTGAAGTGGTTTTACAATTCAAAATCAAATAGCTAAATGATACATCTTAAAACAATTACATATTTTAGCTTAGTACCCCCCCCCCCCCCCCCTCCCCCCATTTTGGGCAAAGCAGAGATTTTTGTCAAAGAGGTAATAGGGGTTGCAAGTAACTGTTGTTCTCTCAGTCAATGGAGTTTCTGCCACAGAAACTTTATTATAACAAAGTGAGTAGGCAAAGGCAGGTCGGGGAAAAATAGGAGCAAGGGAAAATGCTGGTTGATTTGGCAAACAAGACGAACTGGCGCAGAAAGACAGGAAACACAAGGATACACCGGGGATAATAAGTGACACCTGGAGGGGGTGGAGACAATCACATGGACAGGTGAACCAGATCAGGGTGTGACACTGTGTTGCTCTTATTTGGAGTTACTGTATATCTCATGTGTTTTCGATTTGTCTGTTGCCAGTTCGTCTTGTCTCATCAAGCCTACCAGCATTTTTCCTGTACTCCTGGTTTTCTCTCTAGTCTCTGTTTTCCCCGGTTTTGACCATTCTCCCTGCCCTGATTCTGAGCCTGCCTGTACCTTGTGACACAGACCTGGATTACTGAGCTCTGCCTGCATGCCCTGACCCTGCCTACTGTTCTGTACCTTTCGGACTCTGCTCTGGATTACTGACCTCTGCCTGCCCTTTACCTGTCATTTGCCTGCCCCCTGTTTTTGTAATAAACTTTTGTCACTTCGAACTGTCTTTATCTGGGTCTTACCCTGAGGTCTGATAAGGAGCGGGATCTTATTTTAAGTGTTATTGAAGTGTTGTGGTTGCAGGTTCACTTGGCACATTTAAAGCCTTTTCTTTTGGGGTGTTGCTATAGGCCACCAAGTGTGAACTGTCAGTATCTAAATAATATGTGTGAAATGCTTGATAGTGTATGTGATGTAAACCGAGAGGTCTACTTTCTTGGGGACCTACATATTGACTGGTTTTCATCAAGCTGTCTGCTTAGACAAAGCTTCTCACTGTAACAAGTGTCTCTAATCTGGTTCAGGTTATTAATCAACCTACCAGGGTGTTTACAAACACTACAGGAACAAGATCATCCAGATATATCAATCAAATTTTTACTAATACGGTAGAACTTTGTTCTGAAGCTGGATCCGTACCCATTGGATGCAGTGACCATAATATAGTGGCTATGTCCAGGAAAGCCAAAGTTCCAACAGCAGTAGCTAAAATAGTGTACAAGAGATCATACAAAAGATTTAGCTGTGACTCATGTGGATGATGTTAAAAAAAACATTTGTTGGTCTGAGCATCCAGACACTGCACTTAATGAATTTATGAAATTACTTCTTCCAAGTATTGATAAACATGCGCCTGTTAAAGAAACTGACTGTTAGAACTGTTAAGGCTCCATTTGATTGATGAGGAATTGAAAAACTGTATGGATGAAAGAGATGGGGCAAAAGGAGTGGCTAATAATTCTGGCTGGGTGACTTACTGCAAATTGAGAAATGATGTGACTAAACTCAACAAAAAGAAGTAGAAACTGTATTGTGAAGCAAAGATCAATGATGGAAAAAAAACATTGGAGTACAATGCAACTCCATCTTTCATCAAATCAGATGGCTTATTTATCAAAAAAAAACATTTGATGTTGGCAATTGTTTTGATGACTACTT
Source organism: Oncorhynchus mykiss (assembly GCF_013265735.2). NCBI lineage: Eukaryota > Metazoa > Chordata > Actinopteri > Salmoniformes > Salmonidae > Oncorhynchus > Oncorhynchus mykiss. Next base: position 60,119,690 of record NC_048585.1, on the reverse strand, counting down.
TATTGACAAAGTGGGAAAGCTTAGGCAGGAAATGCCAACAGCGAACAGTGAGCCATCATATTCATGCATAAATAAAAACAAATAACAAATGAAAAGCGTCGCAGGTTTGAATTTTGTAAAGTTAGTGTGGGAGAGGTAGACAAATTATTGTTATCGATCAATAATTACAAACCTCCTGGCATTGACGACTTACATGGAAAGCTACTGAGGATGGTAGCTGACTCTACAGCCACTCCTATCTGTCATATCTTTAATCTGAGCCAAGAGGAATGTCTTTGTCCAGAGTCCTGGGAGGAAACAAAAGTAATTCCGCTACCCAAGAGTGGTAAAGCAGCCCTTACTGGTTCTAAAAGCAGACCTATAAGCTTGCTGCCAGCTCATTCTTTAATGGAAGCTTCTCTAATGTCACACATGTAAAATGTGGAGTACCACAGGGCATGTCTCTAGGCCTTATACTCTTTTCTGATTTTACCAATGACCTGCCACTGACATTAAACAAAGCATGGGTGTCCATGTATGCTGATGATTCAACCATATATACATCAGCAACCACAGCTAATGAAGTCGCTAAAACGCTTAACAATCTGTTGAGATCTGTTTTGGAATGGGTGGCCAGTAATAAACTGGTCCTGAACATCTCTAAAACTAAGAGCATTGTATTTGGTAAAAATAATTCCCTAAATTCTAGACCTCAGCTGAATCTGGTAATAAGTGGTGTGGCTGTTGAACAAGTTGAGGAAACAAAATTACTTGGCGTAACCTTAGATTGTAAACTGTCATGGTCAAAACATATAGATTCAATGGTTGTAAGATGGGGAGAGGTCTGTCCGTAATAAAGAGATACTGTGCATTTTTGACACCACACTCCAAAAAGCAAGTTCTGGAAGCTCTAGATTTGTCTTATCTTGATTATTGTCCAGTCGTCTGGTCGAGTGCTGCAAGGAAAGACCTAGTTTAACTGCAGCTGGCCCAATGTAATCTGAGGGCTGAAATAAATACTATGCATGCCAGTCTCTCTTGGCTAAGAGTTGGGTAGAGACTGACTGCATCACTTCTTCTTTGTATAACATTAATGTTAACAAACAAATTAAAGAAAAAAAGAAACATGAATGTTTTGAAAATCCCAAATTGTCTGAATAGTCAACATACACACAGCTCTGACACACACACACTTACCCCAGCAGACATGACACCAGGGGCCATTTCATAGTCCCTGAATCCAGATTAAATTCAAGAAAGAGTACAATATTATATAGAGCCATTATTGCATGGAACTCCCTACCATCTCATATTTCTCAAGTAAACAGCAAACCTGGTTTAATAAAAAAAACGAATAAAGCAACACCTCACGCACGGCACAACGCCTCTCCCCCTATTTGACCGAGATAGTTTGTGTGTATGTATTGATATGTAGGCTACGTGTGCCTTGAGCTGTTCTTGTGTATCCATGTTTTGTATTATGTCATGTTTAATGTTTTGTGTGCAGACCCCAGGTAGTGTAGCTGCTACATTTGCAACAGCTAATGGGGATCATAATAAAATACCAAAAAATGTTGGAGACCGTATTTTTTTAATGTGTTCACAGAGTCTGCAGTTTTGGACTTTGAGTTGATCAAATCTATAGTTGACTTCTGAAAAGCGGTTTAAAAATCAACAACACCATTACACATTACTCCGGTGACAGCTTCATTTACCAATAGCATATATTGGGAATTTAAAGCAGAGGTTGTAGATATGGCAGCGTCTGTTGCCAAATTCCCAGGGGCTGAATTTATGTGTTTTTATGTTTATGTTTATTTTTATTTATGGAAAATATGTTTGAAAAGGGTATTTTGTTTTTTAATTATATTGTAAATTGGAAAAAGGTAAAGTTACGTCTTTCATGGAGTTATCAGAATTGTATGTGAAGGTCTGATCAATCTAAGATTGCAACCAATTGATTACAGCATTGCTTATAAATGGAGGAGGCAGCTGGCAGTGGGAGGAGGTAGGAAACTGGTCTGTCTGCATAATTTAAAGGAACAAAACTGGTGGAGGAATAAAAATAGCATCCAGTTTCACACGAGGACCAGGATGTTGACAGTTGTGCCATACAGATTGCAAAATAGTTGGTGTACAGATTCCATGTACCGATTCCATGGTTCAGGGTGTATGTGTTGATATATAATATAATTCCGGTTGCCTATCCTAACGTGAAGTTTGTTCTATAGAAAGTAATTGACTCTGATGTGTGACACATAAAGTATTTCACTCTAGGGACAAAATTAAGGAAATTTCCTTACTTCACTTTCCTTATGAAGTTGCTAAAACGCTTAACAATCTGTTGAGGTCTGTTTTGGAATGGGTGGCCAGTAATAAACTTTACTTTACTTTCTGTGGCCCACACTACTGGTCAAAATGATGCTGAAGTGTGCCAGGCCTTGCAGTCCAAAAGAAGAAAGGGGGGGGTTTGGTTTTCTGATTTTTATTCTTTTGATGTCTATTTTTCTTGCAATGTTGTTTTTGGTTTTCCTTTTGGGGGGGGGGGGCTTGTGGGGGTCTTGGGGGGGCGTTGAATTATTTAATTGTATAATTTTTTATTGTTTGGGGACTGTGGGGGGGGGGATTGAATGATAGAGTGGCAGCTCTCGGGAACTGTGGGTGGGATCTTGAATGTCTGGTGGCCTGGCGGTTGGGAGCTTTGGCAGGTGGCTGATAGGTTGTTGTTTCGGGTCCCCATTTTTGAGCAGGCTGTTGACCCTTGTTGGTTCTGTGGGTCACTCTGGATGGGAGTCTGTTGGATGACAATGTGGTGTAAATGTTGAGTGGCTTCACTGCAGGTAGATTGTATGTTTTAATGTTAGATTTATAAAAATATATAAATAAATATATACTAAAGGCCGGGAAAGTTGCACTGTGACGTTTCGTTGACAACAGCAGTGTTCAGTGTTGTCATTCTACCACCTCCTGTCAAGATGGCATTGCTTGCCTGTGTAGTGTCCGAGGCATTTACAAGCGTTGACTAGTCAGTATTTTTTTGTCCAGGCTAAAGGCTTTGTCATATTTTCGTCAGAACTGGGTGTGGGAACCCTAGTTACTGTGGATTTATGGGCATCTGTAGTTGCCACTGCACAAATCAATCTCTGACTTGGGTGGAGATGTGATGCTGCCCATAAGATATTGGGAAAATGGGGTTATGAGAGCATCTGGTAGTGGTGGTAGAGGAGGAGGATGCAGGATGAGTAACATCTTTGGCGTAGTAGTAGTGGAGGAGGATTCATGATCATCTTTGGCCTCTGTTTCTGATGAACCAGTTGCATCTGACGGAGTACGAGAATCTGTTGTAATTTGAGATGGTTGAATCCTGTTTCCGTTGATCATCCTTGAGATGTTTCTACAACTTGATTGGAGTCCACCTGTGGTCAATTCAAATTATTGGACAGGGTTTAGAAAGGCACATACCTGTCCATATAAGGTCCCACAGTTGACAGTGAATGTCAGAGTAAAAACCAAGCCAAGAGGTTGAAGGAAATGTCCGTAGAGCTCCAAGACAGGATTGTGACAAGGCACAGATCTAGGGAAGGGTACCAAAAAATGTCTGCAGCATTGAAGGTCCCCAGGAAAACAGTGGCCTCCATCATTCTTAAATGGAAGAAGATTGGAACCACCAAGACTCTTCCTAGAGCAGGCCACCCAGCCAAACTGAGCAGTCGGAGGAGATGGGCCTTGGTAAGGGAGGTGATCAAGAACCCGATGGTCCCTCTGACAGATCTCCAGAGTTCCTCTTTGGAGATGGATGAATCTTCCAGATAGACAACCATCTCCACAGCACTACACATATTAGGTATTTATGGAAGAGTGGCCAGACGGAAGACACTCCTCAGCCAAAAGACACCTAAAGGACTGTTAGACCGTGAGAAACAATATTCTCTGGTCTGCTGAAACCAAGATTTAACTATTTGGCCTGAATGTTAAGCGCCACGTCTGGAGGAAGCCAGGCACCGCTCATCACCTGGCGAATATCATTCCTACGCTGAAGCATGGTGGAAACCTGGCACCATCCCTACGGTGAAGCATGGTGGTGGCAGCATCATGCTGTTTGGATGTTTTTTAGCAGCAGGGACAGGGAGACTAGTCAGGAACAAGGGAAAGATGAATGGAGAAAAGTACAGACAGATCCTTAATGAAAACCTGTTTGAAAGCATTCATAACATATTTTAAGATAGCTCAGAACATATTTTTGGGTTCTGACAATATAAAATATAAACTCTGCAAAAAAAGAAACATGTCCTCTCACTGTCAACTGCATTTATTTTCAGCAAATTTAACATGTGTAAATATTTGTATAAACATAGTAAGATTCAACAACTGAGACATAAACTGAACAAGTTCCACAGACATGTGACTAACAGGAATGGAAAAATGTGTCCCTGAACAAAGAAGGGGTCAAAATCAAAAGTAACAGTCAGTATCTGGTGTGGCCACCAGCTGCATTAGGTACTGCAGTGCATCTCCTCCATATGGACTCCATCAGATTTGCCTGTTATTGCTGTGAGATGTTCCCCCACTCTTCCATCAAGGCACCTGCAAGTTCCCTGACATTTCTGGGGGGAATGGCCCTAGCCCTCACCCTCCGATCCAACAGGTCCCGGACGTGCTCAATGGAATTGAGATCCGGGCTCTTCGCTAGCCATGGCAGAACACTGACATTCCTGTCTTGCATGAAATCATGCACAGAACGAGCAGTATGGCTGGTGGCATTGTCATGCTGGAGGGTCATGTCAGGATGATGAGCCTGCAGGAAGGGTACCATGTGAGGGAGGATGTCTTCCCTGTAACGCACAGCGTTGAGATTGCCTGCAATGACAACAAGCTCAGTCTGATGATGTGGTGACACACCACCCCAGACCATGACAGACATTCCACCTCCAAATCGATCCAGCTCCAGAGTACAGGCCTCCGTATAACGCTCATTCCTTCAACGATAAATGCGAATCTGACCATCACCCCTGGTGAGATAAAACCGCAACTCGTCAGTGATGAGCACTTTTTTCCAGTCCTGTCTGGTCCAGCGACGGTGGGTTTGTGCCCATAGGCAACATTGTTGCTGGTGATGTCTGGTGAGGACCTGCATTACAACAGGCCTACAAGCCCTCAGTCCAGCCTCTCTCAGCCTATTGGGGACAGCCTGAGCACTGATGGAGGGATTGTGCATTCCTGGTGTAACTCGGACAGTTGTTGTTGTCATAGGCTGTACCGATCCTTTGCAGGTGTTGTTACACGTGGTCTGCGAGGATGATCATCTGTCCGTCCTGTCTCCCTGTAGCGCTGTCATAGGTGTCACAGTACGGACATTGCAATTTATTGCCCTGGCCACATCTGGAATCCTCATGCCTCCTTGCAGCGTGCCTAAGGCACGTTCACGCAGATGAGCAGGGACCCTGGTCATCTTTCTTTTGGTGTTTTTTAGAGTCAGTAGAAAGGCCTCTTTAGTGTTCTAAGTATTCATAACTGACCTTAACTGCCTACCGTCTGTAAGCTGTTAGTGTCTTAACGACCGTTTCACAGGTGCATGTTCATTAATTGTTTATGGTTCATAGAAAAAGCATGGGAAACGGTGTTTAAACCCTTTGCAATGAAGATCTGTGAAGTTATTTGGGTTTTTGAAAGACAGGGTCCTGAAAAAGGGACATTTCTTTTTTTTCTGAGTTGACTTATTCATGTCACTGATGGAGTGCAGATTCAGCTGCCCTGCCCGTCCGGTAGGCGAACTGTTGCCATTTTGAACCATAGGATGGCTCAGATGACCTTGTCTGCGGTAATGTAGCAGGCATTAAAGAAAGCTTGATTCTGTGAAAATTCAAAAACGTTTAAAACCGTGACTGGAGAGACTGTCAACGAAGACAGCAAAGAGATGCAGTTTTTATGAGTGAGTTCATGTTTAAGTTCTTAAATGTATGCTGACACAGCTGTGGCTCACAAGTAATACAACAACGGATCTATTACCATCGTGATCATATAGCTTTATTCAAAATCTGCTCAGCATTGGCTATTCAATCAAAGCCATTATGCAGTGATAATGTTTTGGGCCTATAGCTTAGCTTACTGAACAAACATTTTTGCCAGAGTACTGTTTTTAATTGGTTAATAGGCCTATGTTTTTTAAGGCATGTTAAAAATAATCTGAGCTGTACATCTCCGCTTGCATTTTGACTCAGAAATTGATCTTGACTCAGAAAAGGTTGGTGACCACTGTTCTAGAGTTTTCCCTGTAAACACTAGCAACGTTTCCCTTTACTCTGACAATTGTAATGAATCAACACTTTTTTAGTAACTTTCAATGCAACATACCAAAACAAAACAAACTATGCAAGAGATTGCATTTACACTCAGGACTCAGCCCATACTCTACGCAGACCGGTGCAGCATAACCAATCAGAACTGCAGTAGGCCTATATGTAAATAGACCATTAACCTATATGGTTCTGTGTAATTTACTTTGAACTGGACTGGACTGTCTCCACCCCCCTCCTGGTGTCGCCCATCTTCTGCATTATCCCCAGTGTATTTATACCTATGTTCTCTGTTTGTCTGTTGCCAGTTCATCTTGTCAGATCTTACCAACATGTTTTCCCATCTCCCTGTTTTTTTCAAGTTCTGTTTCCTAGTTTTCCCGGTTCTGACCATTCTGCCTGCCCTGACCCCGAGCCTGCCTGCCTTTTTGTACCTGCCTGACTCTGACCCGTTTACAAACCTCTGCCTTTCCTGACCCCAAGACTGCCTGCTGTTCTGTACCTTATTAACTCTGCCCTGGATTACAGACCTCTGTCTGCCTTTGACCTGTTTTTCAATAAACATCTGTGACTCTAGCTGTCTGCATCTGAGTCTTATCCTGAGTTCTGATAACATTATGATCAAATAGCCACAGTAGCCTACTTGGCCACTGTTAAAACTGTAACTTAAAGTTGGTACAGCCTTAGTGTTCACAGTAAACGCAAACTCGAAGTTGCACAGAATTTTTACATCATTCAAGTTAGCAGACTTGAAATGTGTTCAGTGCCTAATTTGTTTTGAGGTAACATTGGTTACAATGACATTTCAGTATAAACCGTGGAGGGCTGTGGAGTTTGGGTTATGTATAAACCATGGAGGGCTGAGGAGGACTGTGTAATTTATGTTATCAAACTTCATTTCTGCATGGCTGCAGCATCTGCTGGTTTCATTCTTATCATTTAACTTAATGAGTGTCTGATTTAGGGAAACCAGAGCAGTAGGCCAATAGTGTGATGGTAGCTAGATCTATTCTGAATTTTTTAAAGCCACCTTTTCTATAGCTAGCTTCAGTTAGCTTCACATTCCAATTCAGGCTTCAACCACGCTACAAAGGAAGGATATTGATCCAACACCTGTAACTAACTCAAGCCAGGCCTGTATTGTTGTGTGCATACCTTGCGTGTACAGCCCAGTGAGTCGAATGCCAATATCTTCATTGAGACAATGTTAAAAAACGCATTCCATGGACAACTACGTTTTTGCCTAAATCAAAAGGAAAAAAATAAGTTATCCTGCAAATTCAGGCTATTGCTGCAAATAGGCTATTAGAGGTGCAGCCTTTCTTTTACTAGACTGTCAATATGGCCGTCTTTGGTTTACCTGAATGGTGAGCCACCATCGTGTCAACGGTTATCCTGAGTTGAGTTCAGAATTGACCAAAGTTAGCTCATGAACATCTTTATCCCATTACTAGTATACTCCTCGGGTTTGTAGACTCCTCAGTCAATGACATTTGCGTAAGGGAGGAATGCAAACCTGCATATATGGCAGCCCATGGGAACTGGAGTTTAACCCTGTGGCCATGATGTTATGGTATCCTATAGTCACCCTGGATTATAACTGGGGGGGGTTGGAACTAAGGGACAGCATAAACTGATCCATCAAAACAGGTTCTCTGTCCTTGAAATCTTTCTTCGATTGATGTGACAGTATGTGTTTAAGACAATACACAGTAAAAATCCTGTTCAATGACACAACTTTATTAAATACTTTTTTTTATTCTGACCACGATTGATTTATTTATACCCCTCTTTCATTCTAGAATGGAATAATTTTACAATTGAGCTCACGGGATACAATACTTGTTTTTGTTTTGAAAATATATGATGATGCGTGATTAAGCAATAAGGCATGAGGGGGTGAGGTATTTCAAATCAAATCTAATGTTATTTGTCACATACACGTGTTTAGCAGACGTTATTGCGATGTTGTACCAAAATGCTTGTTTCTAGCTCCAACAGTGCAGTAATATCTAACAAGTAATATCTAACAATACACACAATCTAAAGTAAAGGAATTAAGAATATATAAGTATTTGCATGAGCTGTGTCAGAGCGACATAATCTAAGATAGTATAGAATAGAATACAGTATATACATATGTGTCACGCCCTGGCCATAGAGAGGTTTTTATTCTCTATTTTGGTTAGGCCAGGGTGTGACTAGGGTGGGCATTCTATGTTAATTTTCTATGTTTTGGATAGAGGAAATAAAATAAAATAAATAAAGGAAATAAAATACTAAATGTTTCCTATCTTAACACTTGATGAGTTTAGTTTTTCAGAGATATTGTACGCTTCAAACTTTTTACATCTACAGTTAATCTGAGCGATTTTTGTGGAATTGCATCTAGTGTCAGTCTGGCGAAAGATACACATCTGTTTTACTCCAGAGTCTGGGAAGGCTCTTGGAGGTTGTCGGCACGTTGCATTGATAATGAAGGGGCTGCGACTTCAACGTGGCATGCTACGCAGGTATCCCCTTTTCAAATTTGAAGTATCATTAAACTAGCTACCTGTTTGTCTGTCTCTAGTTTGGGCGAGGCGAATTGATTAGGAAGCGAGGAGCATTTTGCATGCGAATATCTCGCATGTGAGAAACAATCAAAGCTCAATCTCTGGGAGAGCGAGCACCAACAAAACTAACTGCTGTCCAGACCAGTGGGACACAACACTCTCTCACTGTGTACCACGTGGATGTGTTGGGCTGATATAGTGTAGTCTTGTTGTTCCAGTTTTGTAAAGCCAGATAGTCAGATAAACATCACAATTTGGAGCCATACTGTACCTTGTCATACAATCCACTCATTTAGCCAACAAATAGTAAACACCACAACGGCCTGAATCTCAACAACAGTAAGACATGTATTAAAAATGGTATACCTCCAGAAAAAGCGTACAACCGTACAACAATATCAGGACTACATTCATTGGTATAATAGATAGTTCTAATAGATAGTTATACATGACGAAGACTACATTGATAATAGTTTAAATCAATTAACATTTTGCTCAAAAAGGGCCTTATTTAAATCATTTATCCAGGTTTCACAGGTTAAGTCAAAATATAAAATAAAATATTGCTCTCATTAGTTCATAACAGCAACAGAGTGAATCAACGTTTTAGTTCATATCAGCAACAGGAGCGAATCAAAAATAGCCTTGATATTAAATCAAACATTATTTTTCATTGCATGGAAATAACATTGACTTATGACGGAAACCCATACACTTACACAATTTGATTGAATAGGCAGTAATTATATCACATGGTTGTGTTCAACTGCCACAAATAGTGTATCTTATGTCAGCTTTACAAGACTTGATTTCATTTTTGGACACTATTCAAATCATGGGTGGAATTGGGCTAGGGGTTGGAATGTGTGGGAAGTTTTCAAAGTGAAAATATGACTACACACACTATTTCGTTCTGCTGCTTGCCAGTGAGTGAAATAGTGTTTTTAGTGGGCGTTGCCACTGAGACTAATGCTGGCTTGACAGTAGCAGCGACAGAACCACCAGAAAGAATGCTGTGCATAAACTGGTCTTGCTGCTTATTCCACTTGAGGTCACGGCTGGGATGGAAAGAGAAAAAGGGAAACATGTTCAAATGAAAATAGGAAGAGTGTTTGTTGCCCCGTAATGTGATGAGTGAGACAGCTGGTTTGCTAAATACAACTGGAACGCAACTCGTAAATTATTGATTTGTGTAGAGATAATGGCATATGATACAATGGCGAAGAAAATACAATAATTATATGTCAGACAATACAGTGGGGCAAAAAAGTATTTAGTCAGCCACCAATACTTATTTTCCTCCATATTTTGCTAATAAATTCATAAAAAATCCTACAATGTGATTTTCTGGATTTTTTTTCTTTCTAATTTTGTCTGTCATAGTTGAAGTGTACCTATGATGAAAATTACAGGCCTCTCTCATCTTTTTAAGTGGGAGAACTTGCACAATAGGTGGCTGACTAAATACTTTTTTTGCCCCACTGTATATTTATTTAACTTATAATAGAATACAAATAAATAAATAAATAAATTAGTTAACCTGTGTCGTTGACTCTCACTGAGGTGGGGTCAATGTTGAAAGCTGTGATTTTTTGGGCGGCATTTATTAAAACAGTGCCAATCTCCATGGAATTTGGGACAGAGGAGGATCTGAATGCTAAATTCATAGTATTGATGATGGATCCAGAGCTGGGAACAAATGAGAGATAACATGTTAGATAGAAAGTGAGATCAATTTATATCAACATACAAAATGTAATGCAAAAAAAAATAATCACCTGAATTCTGTCACATCCAAACTGTTGAAAGAGGTGAAAGCTGATCGATAGAAAGGATCAAGCTGGAAGACAAAACAAGAAACAGATGAAGTTTAAACAAACAACTTCCTGTTGATTAAAAGCTGACTATGTAACTGTATTCTACCCCTTTCAATAGGACATTCACATCTTCATTGTTTTGGGAGGCTCACCTGAGTTCTAATCAGTAATGCTCGGGTTTGAAAGGCCTGAGAAGATGTGTTTGATAGCTCAGAGGTAAATGTCTCTCCACTGGACCGGAACACCACAGTCACCTTAGTGAGTGGCACAACGGTAGTTTCAGTGGTTGTAGTTGTGATGATAGCAGTAGTGATGACAGGAGTAGCCGTTGTAGTTGTGTTTTTATTTGTGGTGGGCACTTTGAAGTCAAAAGAGCAGAAAAGTTACTGTACAAGCTAATGCTTTGTCTATGCACGTCTATGCTGTACAAGCTAATGCTTTGTCTATGCACGTCTATGCTGTACAAGCTGATGCTTTACACTGTCTGTTCTGTGTTTGATTTTTTGATTCTTCACTTAATTTTGTCTTTAAAAATATTTATATTTTTTGGGGGCGTGGTTGCTCCAACTAGGTATTGCTTGTACTGCTTATTTGTTGTCTTGTATAGAAAATAAATGAAATACTTGTTCACAAAAATAGCTAGCTGCAGCAGTTCCATTCTCTCAGGTACCTGGGCTCTAACACTAACCTGGAGTAGAGTTCTGGATGCACTTTGAATGACTGAGGGTTACTTTTTATTTTTGTACCTTGTTTATTTTTGGACGTTTGGACACCTCCCTGCCCCTCCCCCCAATTTGTCATGAAAAAAGTAGTGTAGTTCCAGTAGTTAGCTACACGGCAAGAAATGTAATTAACTACTGAAAACACTAATTAGATATGAATTCGGTGCAACTACCACCAAGCTACTGCCAAATGTAGTTAAATTATTAGTTGAGCTACATGTATATATGTAAGAATTAAATGTAACACTCAGATTTTATTAAACACTGGAGAAGTTGCTGTGTATAATCGTTTTCGTTCACCCAACTTGGTTTTACTCACCTTGAACAATGATGGTGGTAACATCCACAGAGATGTTGCCAAAGGTAATGTTTGGATTGGCAACTGCTTCTTTCAGTGTATCCCTAATGTCAGTAACCTCAGGGACAGATTGAGTGGAGGTCTGGTTGAACACCAGTTGGACCTCCGCCTGTGTTTCTGCATCCATACGGGAATGGAAAATAGGTCTGCAAAAGGTCATAAAAGGTTATGAACAGTGGCATGCCAAAGGTTAAAAGAATAGAATAGAACAGAATGGAATATTACGTGAATCCAAGAACAATCGTCCGGATGAAAAGGATCCCATATTTTGCTTTGTAGATCACATCAAACTGTAAGGAATGGTACAAACAGGAGAACATTTTAATGATTTAACACACACAAAAACATTTCTATATATTCCAATCCACATAGCTAAGCCCTAGTTATTTAAGATAGACATTGGGGAATATAAATCAACATGTAGTGATGGAGACTAATTGTCACCTGATTAGAACATATTAAAGATGTACTTTAAAATATAGATTTTCCAACAATCGCCATACATTATTGATGGTCATACACCCAATATGAACAAACTCTGAATTTCTAGGACTTACCACTGCAGTAATAGTTATTGCAAGTTCTTGGAATTGTGTACTTTTAGGGTCATTTAAAGCTTCTACAAACACTTGTTGTATGACGAAAGACACCAGTGGAGCAGGTTGAAGATGTGCAGTAGTTGTTGTTGTTGTACTAGTAGTAGTAGTATGTGTTGTTGTGGTAGTTGGTGCGTTGGTTGTTGTAGTTGAAGCTGTGCTGGTTGTTGACAGTGGTAATTTTTTCCTTGACACTGTAGTTGTGGGGGCCACATATGTAGTGGTTGTAGTTGTTGGCCTAGTTGTAGGAACGGTAGCAGGAACAGTGACAGATTCTCCAGTTGTTGTGGTGGTAGTACCAGCCACAGTGGTAGTAACAGAAGTTGTAGGAGGAACAGAACTTGTTGCAGGAGCAGCTAAGTTAAAACATAAAATGGACATTTCAACATCTCTTTAAGGCTGTGTGGCAGTATAACACAGTCATCGTTACGATGACAGATGGGAGTATAACATGATGCTCTTATATTGACAACTAAATCGTCATATGTTGGTCTTTTATGTAATTCACTGTAAACAGGCTTCCTGATCATTTCACATGAACCACTTCAACTGAAAAACATTTCTAAAGTATACAGTACATTTGGAAATTCAGACCCCTTGACTTTTTCCGACATTTTGTTACATTACAGCCGTATTCTGAAATGGATTAAATACTTTTTTCCTCCTCATCAATTTTCACTAAATACCCAATAATGACAACGCAAAAACAGGTTTTAAGAAATGTTTAAAAATATATTACAAAAAAAATGGAAATACCTTTTTAACATACGTTTTCGGGAACCTTTGCTATGAGTCTCGAAATTGAACTCAGAAGATGTCACACCCTGATCTGTTTCACCTGTCTATGTGATTGTCTCCACCCCCCTCCAGGTGTCGCCCATCTTCCCCATTATCCCCTGTGTATTTATACCTATGTTCTCTGTTTCTCTGTTGCTATTTTGTTTTGTTCTGTTCGTTCAAACCTACCAATGTTTTTCCTTTGCTCTTGGCTTTGCTGTAGTCCCTGTTTTCTAGTTTCCCAGTTCTGATCATTCCTGCTTCCCTGCCTTGCTGTACCTTTTCCCCACCTATCAGGATTTTTGACATCTACTTATCTGGATTACTGACCTCAGGCCATTTACTAAGTACTTTGTTGAAGCACCTTTGGCAGCGATTACAGCCTTGAGTCTAACTTGGGTATGTCGGTACAAGCTTGGCACACCTGTATTTTGAGAGTTTCTCCCAATTTTCTCTGCAGAACCTCTCAAGCTGTCAGGTTCAATGGGAAGCGTTGGTGCACAGCTATGTTCATGTCTTCTCAGAGATGTTTAATTGGGTTCAAGTCTGGGCTCTGACTGGGGCCCTCAAGGTCTTAAAGAGATTTGTCCCGAACCCAGTCCCGTCTTGTTTGTGTGCTTAGCGTTGTTGTCCTGTTGGAAGGTGAACCTTTGCTTCAGCCTGAAATCCTGAGAGCTTTAGATCAGGTGTTCATCAAGGACCTCTCTGTACTTTGCTCCATTCATCTTTGTATTGATCCTGACTAGTCTCCCTGTCCCTGCTGCTAAAAAAACATCCCCACATCATGATGCTGCCACCACCGAGTTTCACTGTAGGGATGGTGCCAGGTTTCCTCCAGACGTGATGCTTGGATTCAGGCCAAATAGTTCAATCTTGGTTTCATCAGACCAGAGAATCATGTATCTCATGGTCTGAGAGTCTTTAGGTGCCTTTTGGCAAACTAAGAGTGGGCTGTCATGTGCCTTTTATGGAGAAGTGGCTTCCGTCAGGCCAATCTACCATAAAGGACTGATTGGTTGAGTTCTGCAGAGATCGTTGTCCTTCTGGAAAGTTCTGCCATCTCCACAGAGGAACTCTGGAGCTCTGTCAGAGGGACCATCGGGTGCTTGGTTCTTTGTCACCTCCCTGACCAAGGACTTTTCCCCCTGACTGCTCAGTTTGGATGGGGGGCTAGCTCTAGGAAGAGTCTTGGTGGTTGCAAACTTCGTCCATTTAAGAATCATGGAGGCCCCTGCATTTTTCGGGACCTTCAATGCTGCAGAAATGCTTTGGTACCCATCCCCAGATATGTGCCTTGACACAATCCTATCTCGGAACTTTATGGACAATTCCTTTGACCTGATGGCTTGGTTTTTGCTATGACATGCACTGTCAACTGTGGGACTTTATATAGACAGGTGAGTGCCTTTTCAAATCATGTCCAATCAATTGAATTTACCACAGGTTGACTCCAATCAAGTTGTAGAAACATATCAAGTCGGATCAATGGAAACAACACAGATGAGCTCAATTTTGAGTCTCATAACTTCTCTATGGTAGGGGGCAGCATTTGGAATTTTGGATGAATAGCGTGCCCAAATTAAACTGCCTTCTTCTCAGGCCCAGAAGATATGATATGCATATTGGATAGAAAACACTAAAGTTTCCAAAACTGTTAAAATAGTGTCTGTGAGTATAACAGAACTGATTTAGCAGGTGAAAACCTGGAGAAAAATCCATTCAGGAAGTAGGATTTTTTGTTGTTGTTGTAGTTTTCTATTTAATACCATTACAGTATCCATTGACTTAGGACTCAAATTGCAGTTCCTATGCCTTCCACGAGATGTCAATAGTCTTTAGAAATGGTTTCAGGCTTGTATTCTGAAAAATGAGGGAGTAAGAGCAGTCTGAATGAGTGGACCCTGCCGTGTCACAGAGCTTTTTCATGCGCGTGACCGAGAGAGTGCCTTTCTTGTTTACCTTTTATATTGGCGACGTTATTGTCCGGTTGAAATATTATCGATTATTCAGGCTAAAAACAACCTGAGGATTGAATATAAACATCGTTTGACATGTTTCTATGAACTTTACGGACACAATTTGGATTTTTTTGTCTGCCTGTTGGGACTGCGTTTGAGCCTGTGGATTACTGAAGAAAATGTACTAACATAACGGAGGTTTTCGGATATAAAGAGAGACTCTATGGAACAAAAGGAACATTTATTGAATAAATGAACGTCTTCTGAGTGCAACCATATGACGATCATCAAAGATAAGTGATTAATTTTATCTCTATTTCTGACTTGTGTCACTCTTCTACTTGGCTGGTTACTGTTTGTAATGATTTGTCTGCTGGGCTATGTTCTCAAATAATTGTAAGGTATGCTTTCGCCGTTAAGCATTTTATAAATTTGACACCATGGTTGGATTCACAAGAAGTTAATCTTTTAACCTATGTAAAATAGTTGTATCTTTTCTGAATTTTTATAATGAGTATTTCTGTATTTGAATTTTGCGCTCTGCAATCTCACTGGATGTTGGCCAGGTGGGACCCTAGAGAGGATAACAAAGGGTCTGAATAGTTATGTAAATAAGGTATTTCTGTTTATTTATTTTAATATATTTGCAAAATGTCTAAAAACAGTTTTCATTTTGTCATTATGCAGAAATAACACATATGGAATCATGTAGTATCCAAAAAATGTGTTAAACAAATCAAAATGTATGATATATTTGAGATTCTTCAAAAAGCCATCCTTTGCCTTGATGACAGCTTTGCAAACTCTGGACATTCTCTCAACCAGCTTTATGAGGTAGTCATCTGGAATGCATACTTAAAAGTACATTTGTGGAATTTATTTTGTTCTTAATGTATTTGAGCCAATCAGTTGTATTATGGCAAGGTAGTGGGAGTATTCAAAAGATAGCCCTATTTGGTACAAGACCAGCTCCATATTATTGGAAAGAACAGCTCAAATAAGCAAAGAGAAACGACAGTCCATCATTACTAAAAGACATGAATGTCAGTTAATATGGAACAGTTCAAGAACTTTGAACGTTTCTTCAAGTGCTGTCGCAAAAACCATCAAGAGCTATGATGAAACTGGCTCTCATGAGGACCGCCACAGGAAAGGAAGACCCAGAGTTCACTCTGCTGTGGAGGATAAGTTCATTAGAGTTACCAGCCTCAGAAATTGCAGCCCAAATAAGTGCTTCACAGAGTTCAAATAACATTCACATCTCAACATCAACTGTTGAGAGGAGACTGTGTGAATCAGGCCTTCATGGTCGAATTGTTGCAAAGAAACCACTACTAAAGGACACCAATAATAAGAAGAGACTTGCTTGGGCTAAGAAATGCATGCAATGCACGTTAGACCGGTGGAAATTTGTCCTTTGGTCTGGAGTCCAAAGTGGAGATTTTTTGGTTCCAACCGCCGTGTCTTTGTGAGACGCGGTGTGGGTGAACAGATGATCTCCGCTTGTGTATTTCCCACCGTAAAGCATGGAGGAGGAGGTGTGATGATGCTTTGCTGGTGACACTGTCTGTGATTTATTTAGAATTCAAGGCACACTTAAGCAGCATGGCTACCACAGCATTCTGCAGTGATACGCCATCCCATCTGGTTTGGGCTTAGTGGGACTATCATTTGATTTTCAACAGGACAATGACCCAATACACCCCCAGGCTGTGTAAGGGCTATTGTACCAAGAAGGAGAGTAATGGCGTGCTGCATCAGATGACCTGGCCTCCACAACCCCCGACATCAATCAAAATTGAGATGGTTTGGGATGAGTCTAACCACAGAGTGAAGGAAAAGCAGCCAACAAGTACTCAGCATACACGGGAACTCCTTCAAGACCGTTGGAAAAGCCTTCCAGGTGAAGCTGGTTGAGAGAATGCCAAGAGTGTGCAAAGCTGTCATCAAAGCAAATGGTGACTATTTGAAGAGTCTCAAATATAAAATATGTTTTGATTTGTTTAAAACAAATTTGGTTACTACGTGATTTCATATGTGCTACTTCATAGTTTTAATTTCTTCAATATTATTCTACAATGTATAATTGAGTAAAAATAAAGAAAACCCTTGAATGAGTAGGTGTTGTAAAACTTTGGTGTATGTGTACATATGCACACTGTCTGTTCTGTGTTTGCTTTCTTGATTCTTCTCTTCATTTAAAAAAAATGTCTGTGGTTGCTCCCTCTGGGTACTGCTTATTTGTTGACTTGTCTTACAGAGAAAATAAATCAAATATTTTTTCACAAAAATAGCTAGCTGCAGTAGTTCCATCCTCTCAGATACCTGGGCCCTAACACTAACCTGGAGTAGAGTTCTGGCTTCATTTTGATTGGCTGAGGGTTACTTTTTAGTTTTGTGTTTTTTTATATTTTCAGACGTTTGGATCGGATATTTTCTGAAAAATGTCATATGCAAATCTGAAATGTCATACACTACAAACGGCGGATGGAAATTATAGCCTACTTTTCTCATCCATATTTCATTTCATTTTTGTGCAAAAAAAGTAGTGGTAGGTCCAGTAGTTAGCGACATGGCAAGAAACTGAATTAAATACTGAAAAGTCTAATTCGACATGAATTCAGTTCAACTGAACTACATGTACAGATGTCAGATCTTAATTTCATTACCCTGTTGCAGGAAAACTTTTGAAGAATGTCTGTTGCTGCGGGATTATAATCCTGCTATAGCAAACCGGCTCAAAGTAAGATCCACCATATGTAGTTCACTCCCCAACACTGAGATGTGTATAGACTGTAGAAAAGCATTACATGTAACACTCAGATTTTGCTGTGTATAATCGTTTTCGTTCACCCAATGGTTTTACTCACCTTTAACAATGATGGTGGTAACATCCACTGAGAGGTTGCCAAAGAAATCGTTTGGATTGGTCACAGCCTCTTTCAGTGTATTTCTAATGTCAGTAAGCTCAGGGACAGATTGAGTGGAGGTCTCGTTGAACACGAGTTGGACCTCTGCCTGTGTTTCTGCATCCATACGGGAATGGAAAATAGGTCTGCAAAAGGTCATAAAAGGTCATGAACAGTGGCATGCCAAAGGTTAAAAGAATAGAATAGAATATAATGGAATATTACGTGAATCCAAGAACAATCGTCCGGATGAAAAGGATCCCGTATTTTGCTTTGTAGATCACATCGAACTGTAAGGAATGGTACAAACAGGAGAACATTTGAATGATTTAACACACACAAAAACATTTCTATATATTCCAATCCACATAGCTAAGCCCTAGTTATTTAAGATAGACATTGAGGAATATAAATAGATCTGTAGTGATGGAGACTAATTGTCGCCTGATTAAAACAAATAAAATATGTAGATTTTCCAACAATCGCCATACATTATTGATGGTCATACACCCAATATGAACAAACTCTGAATTTCTAGGACTTACCACTGCAGTAATAGTTATTGCAAGTTCTTGGAATTGTGTACTTTGAGGGTCATTTAAAGCTTCTACAAACACTTGTTGTATGACGAAAGACACCAGTGGAGCAGGTTGAAGATGTGCAGTTGTAGTTGTTGTTGTTGCAGTTGTTGTTGTTGCTGTACTAGTAGTAGTAATAGGTGTTGTAGTAGTGGTTGTTGCGTTGGTTGTTGTAGTTGAAGCTGTGCTGGTTGTTGACAGTGGTGATGTTGTCCTTGACACTGTAGTTGTGGGGGCCACATATGTAGTGGTTGTAGTTGTGGGCCTAGTTGTAGTAACGGTAGCAGGAACAGTGACAGGTTCTCCAGTTGTTGTGGTGGTAGTACCAGCCACAGTGGTAGTAACAGAAGTTGTAGGAGGAACAGAACTTGTTGCAGGAGAAGCTAAGTTAAAACATAAAATGGACATTTCAACATCTCTTTAAGGCTGTGTGGCAGTATAACACAGTCATCGTAACAGATGGGAGTATAACATGATGCTCTTACATTGACAACTAAATCGTCATATGTTGGTCTTTTATGTAATTCACTGTAAACAGGCTTCCTGATCATTTCACATGAACCACTTCAACTGAAAACCATTTCTGAAGTATACAGTACATTTGGAAATTCAGACCCCTTGACTTTATCCCAGATTTTGTTACGTTACAGCCGTATTCTGAAATGGATTAAATACTTTTTTTTCCCCTCATTAATCTTCACAAAATACCCCAGAATGACAAAGCGATAGCAGGTTTTAAAGAAATGTTTAAAAATGTATTACAAAATAAACTGAAATACCTTATTTACATAAGTATGCGGAACCTTGCTATGAGACTCGAAACTTAGCTCAGGTATATCATTTTTCCATTGACCATCTTTGAGATATTTCTACAACTTGATTGGAGTCCATCTGTGTTAAATTCAATTGATTGAACATTACATAATTGTGTCAACAGCATTTAAGGTCCCCAAGAACACAGTGGCCTCTTACATGGAAGAAGTTTGGAACAGAAGGACAGCCATCTCGGTAGAGTGACCAGATCGAAGCCACTCCTCAGTAAAAGGCACATGACAGCCCACTTGGACTCCGAAAGACTCTCAGACCATGAGAAACAAGATTCTCTGATCTGGTGAAACCAGGAATGAACTCTTTGGATTAAAGGCCAAACGTCACGTCTGGAGGAAATCTGGTACCGTCCCTACAGTACAGCATGGTGGTGGCACCTTAATTCTTTGTGGGTTGTTCAGTGACATGGACTGGGAGACTATTCAGGATCGAGGGAAAGATGAAAGGAGTGAAGCACAGAGAAATCCTTGATGAAACCTGCTCCAGAGCGCTCAGGACCTCAGACTGGGGAGAATGTTCACCTTTCAACAGGACAATTACCCTAAGCACACAGTCAAGACAATGCAGGAGTGGCTTTGGGATAAGTCTCTTAAAGTGGCCAATCCATAGCCCTGACTTGAATATCTTTGGAGAGACCTTAAAATAGCTGTGCAACGACGCTCCCCATTCAACCTGACAGAGCTTGAGAGGATCTGCAGAGAAGAATGGGAAGAACTCGCCAAAAACAGGTGTGCAAAGCTTGTAGCATCATACTCAAGAAGACTCAAGGCTGTAATCACTGCCAAATGTGCTTCAACAAAGTACTGAGTAAAAGGTCTGAATACTTAGGGTATATAAATGTAATATTTCAGTTTATAATTTTTTATAAATTTGCTAAAAAACTGTTTTTGCTTTGTCATTATGGGGTATTGTGTGTAGATTGATGACGGGGAAATCAATTTAGAATGAGGAACGTAACAAAACATGGAAAAATTCAAGGGTTCTCAATACTTTCCGAATGCACTGTAGATGCTACAAACACAGGGTTAGCTGCATTAGAACGAGAAGAACTGTGATATTCTGATATAAAACACTCACATTAACAACATGTGTATTACAGAGCACAAGCAGGCAAAACAGCTGAAATGTTCGTAATTTGTTGTCGTTGTCGTCCTACCAGTGACGGGTGAAGGGAGTTCTCCAGTTGTTGTCGACCCACCAGTTACAGTTGAATTGGGTTCATCAGTAGATGCCGACACAACAGTGATGAATGTATTTGGAGCCGTTGTAATCTCTGTTGTCAATGCACCTGTTACGGTTGTAATGGGTATATGTGTAACCGTTACAGTCGACACACCAGTGATTGTGGTAGTGGGTTCACCAGTTGTCGTCAACACACCCATGACGATTGTAATGGGTGCTGCAGTAACAGTAGCTCTTGTTGCATCACTTGTTGTCGACACACCAGTGATGGTTGTAGTGGGTTCAGCAGTTGTTGTGGACACAACAGTGATGGTCGTAGTGGGTTCACTAGTAGTTGTCGATGCATCAATGACGGTTGTAGTGGGTTCACCAGTTGTCGTCAACACACCCATGACGGTTGTAGTGGGTAATGCAGAGACAGTAGTTGTTGGTGCATCACTTGTTGTCGACACACCAGTGACGGCTGTAGTGGCTGCGGCTCTAACCGTTGTTGTCGACACACCTGTGATGCTTGTAGTAGTTGCTGCAGTAACAGTAGTTGTGGATTCGTAACTTGTTGTCGACACACCAACAACGGCTGAAGTAGGTTCACCAGTTGTTGATGCTCCAGTGACATTTGTTGGGCGTGCAGCTGTAAACTTTGTTATCGACACACCAGTGACTGTTGAAGTAAGTTCACCAGTTGTTGATGCTCCAGTGACATTTGTTGGGCGTGCAGCTGTAAACTTTGTTGTCGACACACCGGTGATGGTTGTAGTGGGTTCGCAAGTTGTTGTCGACAGCCCAGTGATTGTTGTAGTGGGTTCACCAGTTGTCGTCAACACACCCATGACGGTTTTAGTGGGTGCTGCAGTAACAGTAGTTGTTGGTGCATCACTTGTTGTCGACACACCAGTGACGGCTGTAGTTGGTGCCACTGTAACCGTTGTTGTTGATGAATCAGTGAGAGTTGTAGTGGGTGCAGCTGTTGTAGTAGTTGTTGATGCACCACTCATTGTTGACATTGTTACGGTGAGTGAATGAGGACCCAAAAGCGAATTAACTTAAACAGAGCTTCTTTAATTACCAAACATAGGTAGGCTCAGATAGACCGGCAGATTCCGACAGGACAGGACAAGGTTACAGCAAACATAACGATAGTCTGGTTCAGGCATGAAACACAACAAACAAGAATCCGACAAGGACAGGAACAGAAACAGAGAGAGATATAGGGACCTAATCAGAGGGAAAAAGGGAACAGGTGGGAAACGGGGTGAATGGGTAGTCAGAGGAGACAAGGAACAGCTGGGGGAAAGCGGGGGAGAAAAGGTAACCTAATACGACCAGCAGAGGGAGACAGGGTGAAAGGAAAGGACAGAAAGACACAACATGACAATACATGACAGTACCCCCCCACTCACCGAGCGCCTCCTGGCGCACTCGAGGAGGAAACCTGGCGGCAACGGAGGAAATCCTCGATCAGCGCACGGTCCAGCACGTCCCGAGAGGGAACCCAACTCCTCTCCTCAGGACCGTACCCCTCCCAATCTACGAGGTACTGGTGACCACGGCCCCGAGGACGCATGTCCAAAATCCTGCGGACCCTGTAGATGGGTGCGCCCTCGACGAGGATGGGGGGGGGGGGGGAAGACGAGCGGGGGCGCGAAGAACGGGCTTGATACAGGAGACATGGAAGACCGGGTGGACGCGACGAAGGTATCGCGGAAGAAGAAGTCGAACTGCGACAGGATTAATGACCCGAGAAATACGGAACGGACCAATGAACCGCGGGGTCAACTTGCGAGAAGCCGTCTTAAGGGGAAGGTTCTGAGTGGAGAGCCAAACTCTCTGACCGCGACAATATCTAGGACTCTTAGTTCTACGCTTATTAGCAGCCCTCACAGTCTGCGTCCTATAACGGCAAAGTGCAGACCTGACCCTCTTCCAGGTGCGCTCGCAACGTTGGACAAAAGCCTGAGCGGAGGGGACGCTGGACTCGGCGAACTGAGATGAGAACAGCGGAGGCTGGTACCCGAGGCTACTCTGAAAAGGAGATAGCCCGGTCGCAGACGAAGGAAGCGAGTTGTGGGCGTATTCTGCCCAGGGGAGCTGTTCTGACCAAGACGCAGGGTTGCGAAAAGAAAGACTGCGTAAGATGCGACCAATAGTCTGATTGGCCCGTTCTGCTTGACCGTTAGACTGGGGGTGAAAGCCGGAAGAGAGACTGACGGAAGCCCCAATCAAACGGCAAAACTCCCTCCAAAATTGAGACGTGAATTGCGGACCTCTGTCCGAAACGACGTCTGACGGAAGGCCATGAATTCTGAAAACATTCTCGATGATGATTTGTGCCGTCTCTTTAGCAGAAGGAAGCTTAGCAAGGGGAATGAAATGAGCCGCCTTAGAGAACCTATCGACAACCGTAAGAATAACAGTCTTCCCCGCTGACGAAGGCAGTCCGGTGACAAAATCTAAGGCGATGTGAGACCACGGTCGAGAGGGAATGGGAAGCGGCCTGAGACGGCCGGCAGGAGGAGAGTTACCGGACTTAGTCTGCGCGCAGACCGAACAAGCAGCCACGAAACGACGCGTGTCATGCTCCCGGGTGGGCCACCAAAAACGCTGGCGAATGGAAGCAAGCGTACCCCGAACGCCAGGGTGGCCGGCTAACTTGGCAGAGTGAGCCCACTGAAGAACGGCCAGACGAGTAGGAACGGGAACGAAAAGAAGGTTCCTAGGACAAGCGCGCGGCGACGGAGTGTGAGTGAGCGCTTGCTTTACCTGCCTCTCAATTCCCCAGACAGTCAACCCGACAACACGCCCCTCAGGGAGAATCCCCTCGGGGTCAGTGGAGGCTACTGAAGAACTGAAGAGACGAGATAAAGCATCAGGCTTGGTGTTCTTAGAGCCCGGACGATAAGAAATCACGAACTCGAAACGAGCGAAAAACAGCGCCCAACGCGCCTGACGCGCATTAAGTCGTTTGGCAGAACGGATGTACTCAAGGTTCCTATGGTCAGTCCAAACGACAAAAGGAACGGTCGCCCCCTCCAACCACTGTCGCCATTCGCCTATGGCTAACCGGATGGCGAGCAGTTCGCGGTTTCCCACATCATAGTTACGTTCCGACGGCGACAGGCGATGAGAAAAATACGCGCATGGGTGGACCTTGTCGTCAGAGAGGGAGCGCTGAGAAAGAATGGCTCCCACGCCCACCTCTGACGCGTCAACCTCGACAACGAACTGTCTAGAGACGTCAGGTGTAACAAGGATAGGAGCGGATGTAAAACGATTCTTGAGGAGATCAAAAGCTCCCTGGGCGGAAACGGACCACTTAAAGCACGTCTTGACAGAAGTAAGGGCTGTGAGAGGAGCTGCCACCTGACCGAAATTACGGATGAAACGACGATAGAAGTTCGCGAAGCCGAGAAAGCGCTGCAGCTCGATGCGTGACTTAGGGGCGGGCCAATCAATGACAGCTTGGACCTTAGCGGGATCCATCTTAATGCCTTCAGCGGAAATAACAGAACCGAGAAATGTGACGGAGGAGGCATGAAAAGTGCACTTCTCAGCCTTCACAAAAAGACAATTCTCTAAAAGGCGCTGGAGGACACGTCGAACGTGCTGAACATGAATCTGGAGTGACGGTGAAAAAATCAGGATATCGTCAAGGTAAACGAAAACAAAGATGTTCAGCATGTCTCTCAGGACATCATTGACTAATGCCTGAAAGACAGCTGGAGCGTTAGCGAGGCCGAAAGGAAGAACCCGGTATTCAAAGTGCCCTAACGGAGTGTTAAACGCCGTCTTCCACTCGTCCCCCTCCCTGATGCGCACGAGATGGTAAGCGTTACGAAGGTCCAACTTAGTGAAAAACCTGGCTCCCTGCAGGATCTCGAAGGCTGAAGACATAAGAGGAAGCGGATAACGATTCTTCACTGTTATGTCATTCAGCCCTCGATAATCTATGCAGGGGCGCAGAGACCCGTCCTTCTTCTTGACAAAAAAAAACCCCGCTCCGGCGGGAGAGGAGGAGGGGACTATGGTACCGGCGTCAAGAGCTACAGACAAATAATCCTCGAGAGCCTTACGTTCGGGAGCCGACAGAGAGTATAGTCTACCCCGGGGGGGAGTGGTTCCCGGAAGGAGATCAATACTACAATCATACGACCGGTGTGGAGGAAGAGAGGTGGCCCTGGACCGACTGAACACCGTGCGCAGATCGTGATATTCCTCCGGCACCCCTGTCAAATCACCAGGCTCCTCCTGTGAAGAAGAGACAGAGGAAACAGGAGGGATAGCAGACATTAAACATTTCACATGACAAGAGACGTTCCAGGAGAGGATAGAATTACTAGACCAATTAATGGAAGGATTATGACAAACTAGCCAGGGATGGCCCAAAACAACAGGTGTAAAAGGTGAACGAAAAATTAAAAAATAAATGGTTTCGCTATGATTACCAGAAACAGTGAGTGTTAAAGGTAGCGTCTCACGCTGAATCCTGGGGAGAGGACTACCATCCAGGGCGAACAAGGCCGTGGACTCCCTTAACTGTCTGAGAGGAATGTCATGTTCCCGAGCCCAGGTCTCGTCCATAAAACAGCCCTCCGCCCCAGAGTCTATTAAGGCACTGCAGGGAGCTGACGAACCGGTCCAGCGTAGATGGACCGACAAGGTAGTGCAGGATCTTGAAGGAGAGACAGGAGTAGTAGCGCTCACCAGTAGCCCTCCGCTTACTGATGAGCTCTGGCTTTTACTGGACATGAAGTGACAAAATGACCAGCAGAACCGCAATAGAGACAGAGGCGGTTGGTGATTCTCCGTTCCCTCTCCTTAGTCGAGATGCGGATACCTCCCAGCTGCATAGGCTCAGCTCCCGAGCCGGCAGAGGAAGATGGTAGTGATGCGGAGAGGGGGGCGACGGAGAGCGCGAGCTCCTTTCCACGAGCTTGGTGACGAAGATCAACCCGTCGCTCAATGCGAATAGCGAGTTCAATCAAGGAATCCACGCTGGAAGGAACCTCCCGGGAGAGAATCTCATCCTTTACCTCTGCGCGGAGACCCTCCAGAAGACGAGCGAGCAAGGCCGGCTCGTTCCAGCCACTGGAGACAGCAAGAGTGCGAAACTCAATAGAGTAGTCTGTTATGGATCGATTGCCTTGACATAGGGAAGACAGGGCCCTGGAAGCCTCCTCCCCAAAAACAGATCGATCAAAAACCCGTATCATCTCCTCCTTAAAGTCCTGATACTGGTTAGTACACTCAGCCCTTGCCTCCCAGATTGCCGTGCCCCACTCACGAGCCCGTCCAGTAAGGAGAGATATGACGTAGGCGACACGAGCAGTGCTCCTGGCGTAAGTGTTGGGCTGGAGAGAAAACACAATATCACACTGGGTGAGGAACGAGCGGCATTCAGTGGGCTCCCCAGAGTAACACGGCGGGTTATTGATTCTGGGCTCCGGAGATTCGAAAGCCCTGGAAGTGGCCGGTGGATCGAGGCGGAGATGGTGAACCTGTTCTGTGAGGTTGGAGACTTGGGTGGCCAGGGTCTCAACGGCATGTCGAGCAGCAGACAATTCCTGCTCGTGTCTGCCTAGCATCGCTCCCTGGATCCCGACGGCTGAGTGGAGAGGATCCGAAGTCGCTGGGTCCATTCTTGGTCGGATTCTTCTGTTACGGTGAGTGAATGAGGACCCAAAAGCGAATTAACTTAAACAGAGCTTCTTTAATTACCAAACATAGGTAGGCTCAGATAGACCGGCAGATTCCGACAGGACAGGACAAGGTTACAGCAAACATAACGATAGTCTGGTTCAGGCATGAAACAAAACAAACAAGAATCCGACAAGGACAGGAACAGAAACAGAGAGAGATATAGGGACCTAATCAGAGGGAAAAAGGGAACAGGTGGGAAACGGGGTGAATGGGTAGTCAGAGGAGACAAGGAACAGCTGGGGGAAAGCGGGGGAGAAAAGGTAACCTAATACGACCAGCAGAGGGAGACAGGGTGAAAGGAAAGGACAGAAAGACACAACATGACAATACATGACAGACATACCAGTGATGGTTGCAGTGGGTTCACCAGTTGTTGTTGATGAATCAGTTTTGGTTGTAGTGGGTTCACCAGTTGTTGTCGACAAACCCGTGACAGCTGTAATGGGTACTTCTGTAAACGTTGTTTTCAACACACCTGTGATGGTTGTAGTGGGTTCAGCAGTTGTTGTCGACACACGAGTGACGGTCGTATTGGGTTCACCGAATGTTGTCAATGGACCAGTAATGGTTGTCATGGGTTCACTAGTAGTTGTCGATGAACCAGTTACTGTTGTCGTCAACACACCCATGACGGATGTAGTGGGTTCACCAGGTTTTGTCGACATACCAGTGATGGTTGTAGTGGGTTCACCAGGTTTTGTCGACATACCAGTGATGGTTGTAGTGGGTTCACCAGGTTTTGTCGACATACCAGTGATGGTTGTAGTGGATTCACCAGTTGATGTCAATGAACCGTTGACGGTTTCAGTGGGTTCACCAATGGTTGTTGATGAATCAGTGACAGTTGTAGTGGGTGCAGCTGTAAACGTTGTTGTCAACACACCAGTGATGGTTGTAGTGGGTTCACCAGTTGTTGTCGACACACCTGTGATGCTTGTAGTAGTTGCTGCAGTAACAGTAGTTGTGGATTCGTAACTTGTTGTCGACACACCAACAACGGCTGAAGTAGGTTCACCAGTTGTTGTTGATGCCCCAGTGACGTTTGTAGTGGGTTCAGCTGTAAACTTTGTTGTCGACACACCAGTGATGGTTGAAGTAAGTTCACCAGTTGTTGATGCTCCAGTGAAATTTGTTGGGCGTGCAGCTGTAAACTTTGTTGTCGACAGCCCAGTGATTGTTGTAGTGGGTTCACCAGTTGTCGTCAACACACCCATGACGGTTTTAGTGGGTGCTGCAGTAACAGTAGTTGTTGGTGCATCACTTGTTGTTGGTGCATCACTTGTTGTCGACACACCAGTGACGGCTGTAGTTGGTGCCACTGTAACCGTTGTTGTTGATGAATCAGTGAGAGTTGTAGTGGGTGCAACTGTTGTAGTAGTTGTCGATGCACCACTCATTGTTGACAAACCCGTGACAGCTGTAATGGGTACTTCTGTAAACGTTGTTTTCAACACACCTGTGATGGTTGTAGTGGGTTCAGCAGTTGTTGTCGACACACGAGTGACGGTCGTATTGGGTTCACCGAATGTTGTCAATGGACCAGTAATGGTTGTCATGGGTTCACCAGTAGTTGTCGATGAACCAGTTACTGTTGTCATCAACACACCCATGACGTATGTAGTGGGTTCACCAGGTTTTGTCGACACACCAGTGATGGTTGTTGTGGGTTCACCAGTTGTTGTTGACACACCAGTGATGGTTGTTGTGGGTTCACCAGTTGTTGTCGACACACCAGTGATGGTTGTTGTGGGTTCACCAGTTGTTGTCGACACACCAGTGATGGTTGTTGTGGGTTCACCAATTGTTGTTGACACACCAATGGTGGTTGTTGTGAGTTCACCAGTTGTTGCTGACACACCAGTGACAGTTGTAATTGGTACTGCTGTAACCGTTGTTGTCAACTCACCAGTGATGGTTGTAGTGGGTTCACCAGTTGTTGTTGATGAATCAGTTTTGGTTGTAGTGGGTTCACCAATGGTTGTTGATGAATCATTGACAGTTGTAGTGGGTGCAGCTGTAACCGTTGTTGTCAACACACCAGTGATGGTTGTAGTGGGTTCACCAGTTGTTGTCGGTGCACCAGTAACCATTGTAGTGGGTTCAACAGTTGTTGTCGACACACCTGTGATGGTTGTAGTAGTTGCTGTAGTAACAGTAGTTGTGGATTCGTAACTTGTTGTCGACAAACCAACAACGGCTGAAGAAGGTTCACCAGTTGTTGTTGATGAATCAGTTATGGTTGTAGTGGGTTCACCTGTTGTTGTCGGTGCATCAATGACAGTTGCAGCGGGTTCGGCTGTAACAGCAGTTGTTGATGCACCACTCATTGTCGACACACTGGTGACGGATGTAGTGGGTTCACCAGTTCTTGTCGATAAGCCACTCGTTGTTATTGCACTGGTAAGAGTTTTTGTGGCTGCAGCTGTAACAGAAAAAGGAAACACGATCAAATGAAAATACAACGATTGTTTGTTGCCCTGTAATGTAATGACACATGATACAATGGTGTACAAAATGCACGGCAAACAAACTGTTCATTTACCAAATATATATAATATAATTAATAAATGTGTTTACCTGTGCTGTTGACCGTCACTGAGTTGGGGTCAATTTCCAAAGCTGTGATGTTTTGCGCAGCATTTATCAAAACAGTGCCAATCTCTGTGATATTAGGCACCGAGGGGGAGCTGAATGCTACATTTACAGTATTGATGATGGATCCAGAGCTGAGAAGAAATGAGAGATAACATGTTAGATAGAAAGTGAGATCAATTTAAATCAACACACAACATGTAATGCAAAAAAATCACCTGAATTCTGTCACATCCAAACTGTTGAAAGAGGTGAAAGCCGATCGATAGAAAGGTTCAAGCTGGAATGCAAAACAAGAAACAGATGATTTTTAAACAAACAACTTCCTGTTGATTAAAAGTTGAATGTGTTACTATATTCCACCCCTCTCGTTTGGACATACACATCTTCATTATTTTAGGAGGCTCACCTGAGTTTTAATCAGTAATGCTCTTGTTTGAAAGGCCTGAGATGATGGGTTTGATAGATCAGAGGTAAATGTCTCTCCTCTGGACCTGAACACCACAGGAACCCTAGTGATTGCAACAGCGGTAGTTGCAGTTGTCGTGGCTGTGACGATGGCAGTAGTGATGACAGGAGTAGCCGTTGTCGTTGTGTTGACATTTGATGCACTAGTGACGGTTGTTGTGGGTGCAGCTGTAGCCGTTGTTGCTGATGTACCAGTGACGGATGTAGTGGGTGACGCTGTAACCATTTTTGTCAACACACTAGTGAATATTGTAGTGGGTTCACCAGTTGTTGTCAACACACCAGTGTCGGTTGTAGTGGGTTCACCAGTTGTTTTTGTTGACTCAGTGACGGCTGTAGTGGGTTCACCAGCTGTAGTAGATGAATCAATTACGGTTGTAGTGGGTTCAGAAGTTGTTGTTAATGAATCAATGACAGTTGTAGTGGGTTCACCAGTTGTTGTCGACCCACGAGTGACAGTTGTAGTGGGTTCACCAGTTGGTGTCAACCCACGAGTGACAGTTGTAGTGGGTTCACCAGTTGTTGTTGATGCCCCAGTAACAGTTGTAGTGGGTTCACCAGTTGTTGTTGATGCCCCAGTAACAGTTGTAGTGGGTTCACCAGTTGTTGTCGACCCACGAGTGACAGTTGTAGTGGGTTCACCAGTTGTTGTTGATACTACAGTGACAGTTGTAGTGGGTTCACCAGTTGTTGTTGATACTACAGTGACAGTTGTAGTGGGTTCACCAGTTGTTGTCGACAGCCCAGTGATTGTTGTAGTGGGTTCACCAGTTGTCGTCAACACACCCATGACGGTTTTAGTGGGTGCTGCAGTAACAGTAGTTGTTGGTGCATCACTTGTTGTCGACACACCAGTGACGGCTGTAGTTGGTGCCACTGTAATCGTTGTTGTTGATGAATCAGTGAGAGTTGTAGTGGGTGCAGCTGTTGTAGTAGTTGTTGATGCACCACTCATTGTTGACATACCAGTGATGGTTGCAGTGGGTTCACCAGTTGTTGTTGATGAATCAGTTTTGGTTGTAGTGGGTTCACCAGTTGTTGTCGACAAACCCGTGACAGTTGTAATGGGTACTTCTGTAAACGTTGTTTTCAACACACCTGTGATGGTTGTAGTGGGTTCAGCAGTTGTTGTCGACACACGAGTGACGGTCGTATTGGGTTCACCGGATGTTGTCAATGGACCAGTAATGGTTGTCATGGGTTCACTAGTAGTTGTCGATGAACCAGTTACTGTTGTCGTCAACACACCCATGACGGATGTAGTGGGTTCACCAGTTGTTGTCGACACACCAGTGATGGTTGTTGTGGGTTCACCCGTTGTTGTCGACACACCCGTGATGGTTGTTGTGAGTTCACCAGTTGTTGTTGACACACCAGTGACAGTTGTAATTGGTACTGCTGTAACCGTTGTTGTCAACACACCAGTGATGGTTGTAGTGGGTTCACCAGTTGTTGTTGATGAATCAGTTTCGGTTGTAGTGGGTTCACCAATGGTTGTTGATGAATCATTGACAGTTGTAATTGGTACAGCTGTAACCATTGTTGTCAACACACCAGTGATGGTTGTAGTGGGTTCACCAGATGTTGTCAATGGACCAGTAATGGTTGTCATGGGTTCACTAGTAGTTGTCGTCAACACACCCATGACGGTTGTAGTGGGTGCTGCAGTAACAGTAGTTGTGGATTCGTAACTTGTTGTCGACACACCAGTGACGGCTGAAGTAGGTTCACCAGTTGTTGTTGATGCTCCAGTGACGTTTGTAGTGGGTTCAGCTGTAAACTTTGTTACCGACACACCAGTGACTGTTGTAGTGGATTCACTAGTTAATGTCAATGTTTCAGTGGGTTCACCAGTTGTTGTTGATGAATCAGTGATGGTTGTAGTGGGTTCAGAAGTTATTGTTGATGAATCAGTTATGGTTGTAGTGGGTTCACCTGTTGTTGTCGGTGCATCAATGACAGTTGCAGCGGGTTCGGCTGTAACAGCAGTTGTTGATGCACCACTCATTGTCGACACACTGGTGACGGATGTAGTGGGTTCACCAGTTCTTGTCGATAAGCCACTCGTTGCTATTGCACTGGTAAGAGTTTTTGTGGCTTCAGCTGTAACAGAAAAAGGAAACACGATCAAATGAAAATACAACGAGTGTTTGTTGCCCTGTAATGTAATGACACATGATACAATGGTGTACAAAATGCACGGCGTACAAACTGTTCATTTACCAAATAACAATAGGATATAATAAATACATGTGTTTACCTGTGCTGTTGACCGTCACTGAGTTGGGGTCAATTTCCAAAGCTGTGATGTTTTGCGCAGCATTTATCAAAACAGTGCCAATCTCTGTGATATTAGGGACAGAGGGGGAGCTGAATGCTACATTTACAGTATTGATGATGGATCCAGAGCTGGGAACAAATGAGAGATAACATGTTAGATAGAAAGTGAGATCAATTTAAATCAACATACAACATGTAATGCAAAAAAAATAATCACCTGAATTCTGTCACATCCAAACTGTTGAAAGAGGTGAAAGCCGATCGATAGAAAGGTTCAAGCTGGAATGCAAAACAAGAAACAGATGAATTTTAAACAAACAACTTACTGTCAATTAAAAGTTGACTGTATTACTGTAACCTACCCCTCTCGTTAGGACATTCACATCTTCATTGTTTTGGGAGGCTCACCTGAGTTTTAATCAGTAATGCTCTTGTTTGAAAGGCCTGAGATGATGGGTTTGATAGGTCAGAGGTAAATGTCTCTCCTCTGGACCTGAACACCACAGGAACCCTAGTGATTGCAACAGCGGTAGTTGCAGTTGTCGTGGCTGTGACGATGGCAGTAGTGATGACAGGAGTAGCCGTTGTCGTTGTGTTGACATTTGATGCACTAGTGACGGTTGTTGTGGGTGCAGCTGTAGCCGTTGTTGCTGATGTACCAGTGACGGATGTAGTGGGTGACGCTGTAACCATTTTTGTCAACACACTAGTGAATATTGTAGTGGGTTCACCAGTTGTTGTCAACACACCAGTGTCGGTTGTAGTGGGTTCACCAGTTGTTTTTGTTGACTCAGTGACGGATGTAGTGGGTTCACCAGCTGTAGTTGATGAATCAATTACGGTTGTAGTGGGTTCAGAAGTTGTTGTTAATGAATCAATGACAGTTGTAGTGGGTTCACCAGTTGTTGTCGACCCACGAGTGACAGTTGTAGTGGGTTCACCAGTTGGTGTCAACCCACGAGTGACAGTTGTAGTGGGTTCACCAGTTGTTGTTGATGCCCCAGTAACAGTTGTAGTGGGTTCACCCGTTGTTGTTGATGCCCCAGTAACAGTTGTAGTGGGTTCACCAGTTGTTGTCGACCCACGAGTGACAGTTGTAGTGGGTTCACCAGTTGTTGTTGATACTACAGTGACAGTTGTAGTGGGTTCACCAGTTGTTTTTGTTGACTCAGTGATGGTTGTAGTGGAAGAACCAGCTGTTGTTGATGAAACAGTAACAGTTGTAGTGGGTTCACCAGTTGTTGATGACACAGCAGTGACTGTTGATGTGGGTTGAACAATTGTTTTGATTGACTCAGAGATGGTCATAGTGGGTTCACCAGTTGTTGTAGATGAACCAGTGACTGATCTAGTTTGTTCACCAGTTGTTTTTGTAGACTCAGTGATGGTTGTAGTGGGTTCACCAGTTGTTGTTGATGGCAAAGTAACAGTTGTAGTGGGTTCACCAGTTGTTGTTGACACAACAGTGACAGTTGTAGTCGGTTCACCAGTTGTTTGTGTTGACTCAGTGATGGTTGTGGTGGGGTCACCAGTTGTTGTCAATGCACCTGTTAATGTTGTAATTGGTACATCTGTCACCATTGTTGTCGACACACCACTGAGGGTTGTAGTGGGTTCACCAGTTGTTGTCGATGCCCCAGTAACAGTTGTAGTGGGTTCAACAGTTGTTGGCGACACAGCAGTGACTGATCTAGTTTGTTCACCAGTTGTTTTTGTAGACTCAGTGATGGTTGTAGTGGGTTCACCAGTTGTTGTTGATGGCAAAGTAACAGTTGTGGTGGGTTCACCAGTTGTTTGTGTTGACTCAGTGATGGTTGTGGTGGGGTCACCAGTTGTTGTCAATGCACCTGTTAATGTTGTAATTGGTACATCTGTCACCATTGTTGTCGACACAGCAGTGACTGTTGTTGTGGGTTCACCAGTTGTTGTTGACACACCAGTGACTGTTGATGTGGGTTGAACAGTTGTTTTTGTTACCTCAGAGATGATTGTAGTGGGTTCACCAGTTGTTGTTGATGCCCCAGTAACAGTTGTAGTGGGTTCACCAGTTGTTTTTGTTGACTCAGAGATGATTGTAGTGGGTTCACCAGTTGTTGTTGTCGACCCACGAGTGACAGTTGTAGTGGGTTCACCAGTTGTTGTTGATACTACAGTGACAGTTGTAGTGGGTTCACCAGTTGTTTTTGTTGACTCAGTGATGGTTGTAGTGGAAGAACCAGCTGTTGTTGATGATACAGTAACAGTTGTAGTGGGTTCACCAGTTGTTGATGACACAGCAGTGACTGTTGATGTGGGTTGAACAATTGTTTTGATTGACTCAGAGATGGTCATAGTGGGTTCACCAGTTGTTGTAGATGAACCAGTGACTGATCTAGTTTGTTCACCAGTTGTTTTTGTAGACTCAGTGATGGTTGTAGTGGGTTCACCAGTTGTTGTTGATGGCAAAGTAACAGTTGTAGTGGGTTCACCAGTTGTTGTTGATGCCCCAGTAACAGTTGTAGTGGGTTCACCAGTTGTTGTTGATGCCCCAGTAACAGTTGTAGTGGGTTCACCAGTTGTTGTCGACCCACGAGTGACAGTTGTAGTGGGTTCACCAGTTGTTGTTGATACTACAGTGACAGTTGTAGTGGGTTCACCAGTTGTTTTTGTTGACTCAGTGATGGTTGTAGTGGAAGAACCAGCTGTTGTTGATGAAACAGTAACAGTTGTAGTGGGTTCACCAGTTGTTGATGACACAGCAGTGACTGTTGATGTGGGTTGAACAATTGTTTTGATTGACTCAGAGATGGTCATAGTGGGTTCACCAGTTGTTGTAGATGAACCAGTGACTGATCTAGTTTGTTCACCAGTTGTTTTTGTAGACTCAGTGATGGTTGTAGTGGGTTCACCAGTTGTTGTTGATGGCAAAGTAACAGTTGTAGTGGGTTCACCAGTTGTTGTTGATGGCAAAGTAACAGTTGTAGTGGGTTCACCAGTTGTTGTTGATGGCAAAGTAACAGTTGTAGTGGGTTCACCAGTTGTTGTTGACACAACAGTGACAGTTGTAGTCGGTTCACCAGTTGTTTGTGTTGACTCAGTGATGGTTGTGGTGGGGTCACCAGTTGTTGTCAATGCACCTGTTAATGTTGTAATTGGTACATCTGTCACCATTGTTGTCGACACACCACTGAGGGTTGTAGTGGGTTCACCAGTTGTTGTCGACACAGCAGTGACTGATCTAGTTTGTTCACCAGTTGTTTTTGTTGACTCAGTGATGGTTGTAGT
Organism: Oncorhynchus mykiss; assembly: GCF_013265735.2. NCBI lineage: Eukaryota > Metazoa > Chordata > Actinopteri > Salmoniformes > Salmonidae > Oncorhynchus > Oncorhynchus mykiss. The sequence continues at coordinate 60,084,837 of NC_048585.1, read as the reverse complement.
GGGTTCACCAGATGTTGATAACACAGCAGTGACTGTTGATGTGGGTTGAACAATTGTTTTGATTGACTCAGAGATGGTCATAGTGGGTTCACCAGTTGTTGTAGATGAACCAGTGACTGATCTAGTTTGTTCACCAGCTGTTTTTGTAGACTCAGTGATGGTTGTAGTGGGTTCACCAGTTGTTGTTGATGGCAAAGTAACAGTTGTGGTGGGTTCACCAGTTGTTTGTGTTGACTCAGTGATGGTTGTGGTGGGGTCACCAGTTGTTGTCAATGCACCTGTTAATGTTGTAATTGGTACATCTGTCACCATTGTTGTTGACACACCACTGAGGGTTGTAGTGTGTTCACCAGTTGTTGTCGACACAGCAGTGACTGTTGTTGTGGGTTCACCAGTTGTTGTTGACACACCAGTAACTGTTGATGTGGGTTGAACAGTTGTTTTTGTTACCTCAGAGATGATTGTAGTGGGTTCACCAGTTGTTGTTGATGCCCCAGTAACAGTTGTAGTGGGTTCACCAGTTGTTGTCGACACAGCAGTGACTGTTGTTGTGGGTTCAACAGTTGATTTTGATGACTCAGTGATGGTTGTAGTGGGTTCACCAGTTGTTGTTGACACAACAGTTACTGTTGTTGTGGGTTCACCAGTTGTTGTTGACTCAGTGATGGTTGTAGTGGGTCCACCAGTTGTTGTTGATGAACCAATGATAGTTGTAGTGGGTTCACCAGTTGTTGTCGACCCACGAGTGACAGTTGTAGTGGGTTCACCAGTTGTTGTCGACCCACGAGTGACAGTTGAAGTAAGTTCACTAGTTGTTGTTGATGCTCCAATGACAGTTGTTGTTGTGGGTGACGCTGTAACCGTTGATGTCAATCTACCAGTGACGTTTGTAGTTGGTTCGTCCGTTGTTGTCGACACACCAGTGACTGGTGTAGTGGATTCACTAGTTATTGTCAATGTTTCATTGGGTTCACCAGTTGTTGTTGATGAATCAATGATGGTTGTAGTGGGTTCACCAGTTACTATCGACACATCAATGATGGTTGTAGTGGGTTCACCTGTTGTTGTTGACACACCAGTGACTGTTGATGTGGGTTGAACAGTTGTTTTTGTTACCTCAGAGATGATTGTAGTGGGTTCACCAGTTGTTGTTGATGCCCCAGTAACAGTTGGAGTGGGTTCACCTGTTGTTCTCGGTGCATCAATGACAGTTGCAGCTGCATCTGTTTTTGTCGACAACACCAGTGATGGTTGTAGCGGTTTCACTGGCAGTAGTTGTTGCATCAGTGACGCTTGTTGTGGGTTCACTAGTTGTTTTTGGTGACTCATTGACGGTTGTAGTATTTTCACCAGGGGTTCTGGATGATGCAAAAACGATTGTAATTGGTTCACCAGTTGTTCTGGATGAAACAGTGACAGTTTTAGTGGGTTCACCAGTTGTTGTCGATGACTCAGTGGTAGTTTTAGTCGGTTCACCAGTTGTTGTCGTTGACTCAGTGGTGGTTTTAGTGGGTTCACCAGTTGTTGTTGTTGACTCAGTGGTAGTTTTAGTGGGTTCACCAGTTGTTGTCGTTGACTCAGTGGTAGTTTTAGTGGGTTCACCAGTTGTTGTCGTTGACTCAGTGGTAGTTTTAGTGGGTTCACCAGATGTTGTTGATGACTCAGTGGTGGTTTTAGTATGTTTACCAGTTGTTGTCGTTGACTCAGTGGTGGTTTTAGTGGGTTCACCAGTTGTTGTCGTTGAATCAGTGGTAGTTTTAGTCGGTTCACCAGTTGTTGTTGTTGACTCAGTGGTAGTTTTAGTGGGTTCACCAGTTGTTGTCGTTGACTCAGTGGTAGTTTTAGTAGGTTCACCAGTTGTTGTCGTTGAATCAGTGACGGCTGTAGCTGTTCACCAGTTTTTGTCATTGCATCAATGACCATTTTATTTGGTTCACCAGTTGTTTTTGATAACTCGGTGATGGTTGTAGTGGCTGTGGCTTTAACAGTAGTTGGTGATGCAGCGTTGATGGTTGTTGTGGGTTCACCAGTTACTATCGACGCATCAATGACAGTTGTAGTGGGTTGACCAGTTGTAGTCAATGCATCAGTTACGGTTGTAGTGGGTTCATCAGTTGTTGTTGATGCATCATTGACGGCTGTAACGGTTGCGGTTGTAGGATTCATTGTAATGACCACTATTGTTCAGCAAAAACAGAGTAACATTTATTTTATTAAAATAATAACAATGACGTCATTGATATATATTCCAAAATGTCTAATTCTGTTGAATACACATCCCTTACCCATTAGAAGGAGCGCTTGGTATAAACTCATCATATGTGTTCTTTGAGAATTATGATCTAAAGACATAAATATACAATACAATGGATTTGGTTAAAGCACAACAACTGTTCAAAATGGGAGAGGTAAAACTAATACCATGAAAATATGACCTACAGTGCCTGTTACGTATTAGCTACCTCCACATATAAACTGCTCCATCACTAGCTCAACGCAAATATCGTCACGACTTCCACCGAAGTCGGCTCCTTTCCTTGTTTGGGCGTCGTTCGGCGGTCGACGTCACCGGCCTTCTAGCCATTGCCGCTCCATTTTTCATAGTTCCATTTGTTTTGTCTTGTCACACCTGGTTTACATTCCCTAATCACATTGTATATATATATATTCCTCTGTTCCCCCCCCATGCCCTTGTTGAAATTGTTTTGTTACATGTTCAGTGTTATTAGGATCCCCGTTAGCTGTTGCGAAAGAAGCAGCTACTCTTCCTGGGGTCCACAAAACATAAAACATGACATAATACAGAACACTAATAGATAAGAACAGTTCAAGATCAAAACTACATGCATTTAAAAATGGCACGTAGCCATTTTATATAAAACAGTATATAAACATATCAATACATACACACAAACTATCTAGGTCAAATAGTGGAGAGACGTTGTGCCGTGAGGTGTTCCTTTTATCTGTTTTTTTTAAACCAGGTTTGCTGTTCAATTTATCATATGAGATGGAAGGAAGTTCCATGTAATGGCTCTATATAATACTGTACGTTTTCATGAATTTAGTCTGAATTTGGGGACAGTGAAAAGACCCCTGGTGGTATATATAGTGGGGTAAGTATGTGTTCCATATAAGACTGCTAGATCATTGCTAGACAGCCATAGATATTCAAGGCAATTTAAGTCAAAACAGTAACTAGGCCACTCAGGAACATTCAATGTCGTCTTGGTAAGCAACTCCAGTGTACTGTCTACTTGGCCTTGTGTTTTAGGTTATTGTGTCATGCCCTGATCTGTTTCACCTGTCTTTGTGATTGTCTCCATCCATCTCCAGGTGTCACCTGTTTTCCCCATTAGTCCCATGGTATTTATTCCTGTCTTCTCTGTTTGTCTGTTGCCAGTTCGTCTTGTCTTGTCAAGTCAACCAGCGTGTTTTTCTGCGCTCCTGCTTTTTCCTTATCTCCATTTTTTTCTAGTCCTCCCAGTTTTGATCCTTTCCTGCCCTGACCTTGAGCCTGCCTGCCACTCTGTACCTCCTGGACTCTGACCTGGTTTATGACATTTGCCTGTCCACAACCTGTCTCTTGCCTGCCCCTTGAATTATAATAAATATCAGAGACTCGAACCATCTGCCCCCCGTGTCTGCATCTGGCTATCGCCCTGTATAGATACATATTGTCCTGCTGAAACATGAATTTGTCTTCTGGAAAGCAGGCTGAACCAGGTTTTCCTTTAGGATTTTGCCTGTGCTTAGCTCTATTCCGTTTATTTTTATCCTAAAAAACTCCCTAGTCCTTGCCGATGACAAGCATAAGCACAACACGATACAGCCACCACCATGCTTGAAAATATGAAGAGCGGTACTCAGTGATGTGTTGTGTTGGATTTTCTCTAAACATAAAGCTTTGTATTCAGGACATAAATGACATTTCTTTGCAAATGAGCAGTTTTACTTTTGTGCCTAATTGCAAACAGGATGCATGTTTTGGAATATTTGTAATCTGTACAGGCTTCCTTCTTTTCACTCTGTAATTTAGATTAGTATTGTGGATTAACTACAGTGTTGTTGATCCATCCTCAGTGTTGTCCTTACCACAGCCGTTAAACCCCCTAGAGTCAATGTCCATACCCCCACGGAAATCGAATTAGCATAATAAAACAACTCTCCATACAAAGCTCTACAGCAGAGTCTCACAACTCAATCGCTGGTTGAAAACTGTTTTCTGCCCCTCCCAAAATATGGAATTTGTAGATAATTGGCCTTCTTTCTGGGACTCACCCACAAACAGGACCAAGCCTTGCCTGCTGAGGAGTGACGGACTCCATCCTAGCTGGAGGGGTGCTCTCTTCTTATCTACCAACAGAGACAGGGCTCTAACTCCTCTAGCTCCACAATGAAATAGGGTGCAGGCCAGGCCTGCCAGCTTAGTGGAGTCTGCCACTAGCACAGTCAGTGTAGTCAGCTCATCTATCCCCATTGAGACCGTGTCTGTGCCTCGACCTGGGTTGGGCAAAACTAAAACATGGCGGTGTTCGCCTTAGCAATCTCACTAGGATAAAGACCTTGTCTATTCCTATTATTTTTGCAAGAGATCGTGATACCTCACATCTCAAAATAGGGCTACTTAATGTTAGATCCCTTACTTCAAAGGCAATTATAGTCAATGAACTAATCACTGATCATAATCTTGATGTGATTGGCCTGACTGAAACATGGCTTAAGCCTGATGAATTTACTGTGTTAAATGAGGCCTCACCCCCTGGTTACACTAGTGACCATATCCCCCGTGCATCCCGCAAAGGTGGAGGTGATGCTAATATTCCGATAGCAAATTTAAAAAATAATGACGTTTTCATCTTTTGAGCTTCTAGTCATGAAATCCATGTAGCCTACTCAATCACTTTTTATAGCTACTGTTTACAGGCCTCCTGGGCCATATACAACGTTCCTCATTGAGTTCCCTGAATTCCTATCGGACCTTGTAGTCATAGCAGAGGGTGGGTTTTGTCCAACATGTCACTGGACCTACTCATGTCACAGTCATACTCTGGACCTAGTTTTGTCCCATGGAATAAATGTTGTGGATCTTAATGTTTTTCCTCATAATCCTGGACTATCGGACCACCATTTTATTACATTTGCAATTGCAACAAATAATCTGCTCAGACCCCAACCAAGGAGCATCAAAAGTTGTGCTATAAATTCACAGACAACACAAATATTCCTTGATGCCCTTCCAGACTCCCTCTGCCTACTCAAGGACATCAGAGGACAAAAATCAGTTAACCACCTAACTGAGGAACTCAATTTAACCTTGCACAATACCCTAGATGCAGTTGCACCCCTAAAATCTAAAAACATTTCTCATAAGAAACTAGCTCCCTGGTATACAGAAAATACCCGAGCTCTGAAGCAAGCTTCCAGAAAATTGGAACGGAAATGGCGCCACTCCAAATTGGAAGTCTTCCGACTAGCTTGGAAAGACAGTACCGTGCAGTATCGAAGAGCCCTTACTGCTGCTCGATCATCCTATTTTTCCAACTTAATTGAGGAAAATAAGAACAATCCGAAATTGATTTTTGATACCGTCGCAAAGCTAACTAAAAAGCATCATTCCCCAAGTGAGGATGGCTTTCACTTCAGCAGTAATAAATTCATGAACTTCTTTGAGGAAAAGATCATGATTATTAGAAAGCAAATTACGGACTCCTCTTTAAATCTGCGTATTCCTTCAAAGCTCAGTTGTCCTGAGTCTGCACAACTCTGCCAGGACCTAGGATCAAGAGAGACACTCAAAGTGTTTTAGTACTATATCTCTTGACACAATGATGAAAATAATCATGGCCTCTAAACCTTCAAGCTGCATACTGGACCCTATTCCAACTAAACTACTGAAAGAGCTGCTTCCTGTGTTTGGCCCTCCTATGTTGAACATAATAAACGTCTCTCTATCCACTGGATGTGTACTTTTGTAGCTGAAAATGACTTTTGAAACTGATGATTTTTTAAATGGAATATCTACATAGGCGAACAGAGGCCCATTATCAGCAACCATCACTCTTGTGTTCCAATGACACGTTGTGTTAGCTAATCCAAGTTTATCATTTTAAAAGGCTAATTGATCATTACAAAACCTTTTTGCAATTCTGTTAGCACAGCTGCAAACTGTTGTCCTGATTAAAGAAGCAATAAAACTGGCCTTCTTTAGACTAGTTGAGTATCTGGAGCATCAGCATTTGTGGGTTCTTTGTTTCTGGCTCAAAATGGCCAGAAACAAAGAACTTTCTTCTGAAAGTCTATTCTTGTTCTGAGACATGAATCCCCGGTCATCCCTACTCCCTCTGATCTGGAGGACTCGCTAAACAGAGAACATCCCCGGTCATCCCTACTGCCTCTGATCTGGAGGACTCACTAAACAGAGAACATCCCCGGTCATCCCTGCCCCGGTCATCCCTACTCCCTCTGATCTGGAGGACTCACTAAACAGAGAACATCCCCGGTCATCCCTGCCCCGGTCATCCCTACTGGAGGACGCCCTCTTTCTGACTTTCTTTATATTTATGCATATTTTTAATACTAAATGTTATCTGATCTTCGACCAAAACCTAATATTAGATAAATGGAACCTGCTTTTACCTGCTTTTACAAATCAGACTAAAAATGTATACTTATTTTATTTATTGAAGGAAAAACGTTATGCAACACCCAATTCCCCTGTGTGAAAAAGTTTTTGTCCCCTTTACACTCAATAACTGCTTGTGACACCTTTTGCTTCAATGACTGCAACCAAACCCTTCCTGTAGCTTTATCAGTCTCTCACATCACGTGGAGGAATTTTGGGACCGTTCTTGCATGCAGAAATGCTTTCACTCAGCGACATTTGTGGGTTTTCAAGCAATGAACTGCTGGTTTCAAGTCCTGCCACAACATCTCAATTGGGATCAGGTCTGGACCTTGAAGCGATTCATGATGACAGAAGTGAGTGATAGTCATTTAGATCAGGGCGGTGGCCCTGTGTTTTCCCGTGAAACGGGCACGGACTGTGTTTAGATTGTCTGGGAGCGAGGTGTTGGTGTCTGCGATGTGGCTGGCTTGCCCTTTATAATCGGTGATTGTGTGGAGTCCCTGACACACACGTTTCGTATCTGAGCTATTGAATTGCGACTCCACTTTGTCCCTGTACTGTTGATTAGCCTCTTTGATTGCAGTGGTGTACTTTGCACCAGTGGTGGAAAAATACTTTAGAGTTCTACTTAAGTCATTTTTTGCTATCTGTACTTTACTTTTTGTATTTTTGGCAACTTTTACTTTTACTTCACTACATAAAATAAAATAAATATTAAAATAATCCATACATTTTCCCTGAAAACCAAAAGTATTCGTTACATTTTGACAGGAAAATGGTCCAATTCACGCACTTATCAAAAGAACATCTCTGGTCATCCCTACTGCCTCTGATCTGGAGGACTCACTAAACAGAGAACATCCCTGGTCATCCCTACTGCCTCTGATCTGGAGGACTCACTAAACAGAGAACATCCCTGGTCATCCCTACTGCCTCTGATCTGGTGGACTCACTAAACAGAGAACATCCCTGGTCATCCCTACTGCCTCTGATCTGGAGGACTCACTAAACAGAGAACATCCCCGGTCATCCCTACTGCCTCTGATCTGGTGGACTCACTAAACAGAGAACATCCCTGGTCATCCCTACTGCCTCTGATCTGGAGGACTCACTAAACAGAGAACATCCCTGGTCATCCCTACTGCCTCTGATCTGGAGGACTCACTAAACAGAGAACATCCCTGGTCATCCCTACTGCCTCTGATCTGGTGGACTCACTAAACAGAGAACATCCCCGGTCATCCCTACTGCCTCTGATCTGGTGGACTCACTAAACAGAGAACATCCCCGGTCATCCCTACTGCCTCTGATCTGGTGGACTCACTAAACAGAGAACATCCCTGGTCATCCGTACTGCCTCTGATCTGGAGGACTCACTAAACAGAGAACATCCCCGGTCATCCCTACTGCCTCTGATCTGGAGGACTCACTAAACAGAGAACATCCCCGGTCATCCCTACTGCCTCTGATCTGGAGGACTCACTAAACAGAGAACATCCCTGGTCATCCCTACTGCCTCTGATCTGGAGGACTCACTAAACAGAGAACATCCCTGGTCATCCCTACTGCCTCTGATCTGGAGGACTCACTAAACAGAGAACATCCCTGGTCATCCCTACTGCCTCTGATCTGGAGGACTCACTAAACACAAATGCTTTGTTTGTAAATTATGTCTGAGTGTTGGAGTGTGCCCCTGGCTATCCGTCAATAAAAAATAAACAACAAATTGTGCCGACTGGTTTCCTTAACATAAGGCATTTGAAGTGATTTATACTTTTACGTTTGACACTTAAGTACATTTTAGCAATTCCATTTACTTTTGATACTTAAGAATATATAAAACCAAATACTTTTAGACTTTTACTCAAGTGGTATTTTACTGGGTGACTTTCACTTTTACTTGAGTCATTTTCCATTAAGTTATCTTTTCTTTTACTCAAGTATGACAACCAATAATCGAGGATCCCCCAAAATGTTGGTTGTCTTAAATAGATATCATTAAAATGTTTTCATGCTTGTGTTTATCAACACAAATATTTATGATCAAAAACAATTACACTAAAAATTAAATAAACGTATCATAGTAAAAATGTGTATACTCAAGAAAAGTTGACGCCACCTCATTTCACTGTCCAAACAAAAATAAACATTCTAACAAAAATAAGCAGTGACTCAGCACTTTTCCCTGGTTTCCAACATGGTTTCCATTTGTTTGATGGAATTCTATTCGCTCCGTTCCAGACATTATTATGAGCCGTCCTCCACTGCTTGAAAGGCTGGTCATTGCTCACATCAACGCCATCATCCTTTGCACCCTGGACCCACTCCAATTCGCATACTGCCCCAACAGATCCGCAGATGACGCAATCTCTATTGCACTGCACACTGCTCTTTCCCATCTGGACAAGAGGGATACCTATGTGACAATGCTGTTCATAGACAACAACTCAACATTCAACACCATAGTGCCCTCCAAGCTCATCACTAAGCTAAGGACACTGGGACTGAACACATCCCTCTGCAACTGGATCATGGCTTTCCCGAAGACCGCCCCCTGGTGGTTAGGACATGCAATACCACATCTGCCATGCTGACCCTTTACACGGGGGCCCCTTAAGGGTGCGTGCTTAGTCCCTTCCTGTACTCCATGTTCACCAACGACTGCTTGGCCTCGCAGGACTCCAAAACCACGATTAAGTTTTCCGATGAGACACAGGTGGTAGGCCTGATCACCGATGATGACGAGTCAGCGTATAGGGTATGAGTGTGCTGACATGGCCATACTCGTAATCATATCCGTAAATTGACAGTTAATGGTCTGATTGGATGATACTCCTGATCTGACACCCCTTCAAATGACTGGATTTGGCTATTTCACCCACACCCATTGCTGACAGGTTTATAAAATTGAGCACACAGCCATGCAATCTTCATAGACAAACATTGGCAGTAGAGTGGCCTTACTGAAGAACTCATTGACTTTCAACGTGGCACCATCATAGGATGCCTCCTTTTCAACAAGTCAGTTTAAAAAATGTCTGCCCTGCTAGAGGTTCCTCAGTCAACTGTAGGTGCTATTATAGTGGAAACCTCCAGGAGCTAAATTGGCTCAGCCACGAAATGGTAGGCCACACAATCTCACAGAACGTGACCGTCGAGTGCTGAAATGCGTAGAAATCATCTGTCCTCGGTTGCAACACTCCAGGAAGCAACGTCAGCACTGTTTGTCGGGATCTTCATGAAATGGGTTTCCATGGAAGAGCAGCAGCACGCACACAAGCCTAAGATCATCATGCGCAATGCCAAGCATTGATGTAAAGATCGCCGCCATTGTATTCTGGAGCAGTGGAAACGCGTTCTTTGGAGTGACGAATCACGATTCACCATCTGGCAGTCAGACGAATGAATCTGGGTTTGGCGGATGCCAGGAGAACGCTACCTGCCCCAATGCATAGTGCCAACTGTAATGTTTGGTGGAGAAGGAATATGTAGTGAGGGCCAGCCAACGAGAGCATACAGGTCGCAGTGGTGGGTAGTTTATGGGGCGTTGTGGCACCCCCATAGAGACTGCCAGAGGTCTGGACAACAGGCCCTCTGATTTGACACACTGAACTCTATCTGAGATGTAGTTGGTGAACCAGGCGAGGCAGTCATTTGAGAAGCCAAGGCTGTTGAGTCTGCCGATAAGAATGCTGTGATAGACAGAGTAGAATGCATTGGACAGGTCGATGAAGACGGCTGCACAGTACTGTCTTTCATCGATGGCGGTAATGATATCGTTTAGGACCTTGAGCGTGACTGAGGTGCACCCATTACCAGCTCGGAAACCAGATTGCATAGTGTAGAAGATACGGTGGGATTCAAAATGGTCGTGATCTGTTTGTTAACTTGGCTTTCGAAGATTTCAGAGGGCAGGGCAGGATGGATATAGGTCTATAACAGTTTGGGTCTAGAGTGTCTCCCCCTTTGAAGAGGGGGATGACCACGGCAGCTTTCCAATCTTTGTGGATCTCAGATGATACGAAAGAGAATAGAATAGGCTTTTAAGAGGGGTTGCAACAATTTTGGTGGATAATTTTTGAAAGAGAGGGTCCAGATTGTGTAGCCCAGCTGACTTGTAGGGATCCAGATTTTGCAGCTCTTTCAGGACATCAGCTGTCTGGATTTGGGGGGGGGGGGGGGGGGGGGGGGCTTGGGCAAGTTGCTGTGGGGTGTGCTGTGCTGAGATGTTGGCTGGGTAGAAAGCATTGCCAGCCATAGGAAAATGCTTATTGAAATGATCGATTATCGTAGATTTATCGGTGGTGACAGTGTTTCCTATCCTCAGTGGTGCTCTTATTCTCCATGGACTTTACAGTGTCCCAAAACGTTTTGGAATTAGTGCTACAGGATTAAAATTTATGTTTGAAAAAAGTAGCCTTAGCTTTCCTAACTGACTGAGTATATTGGTTCCTGACTTCCCTTGGTTCCTGACTTGTATTCGATGCTAATGCAGAACGTCACAGGATGTTTTTGTGCTGGTCAAGGGCAGTCAAATCTGGGGTGAACCAAGGGCTATATCTGTTCTTAGTTCTACATTTTTTGAATGGTGCATGCTTATTTAAGATGGTGAGGAAAGCACTTTTAAAGAGCAACCAGGCATCCTCTACTGACGGAATGAGGGTGAATGGGGTCTATAAAAGGTGGCAACTGTGAGAGACTTGTTTCTGGACAGGTGTATTTTATGTAACTTATGAGCTGTGTCGTGACGTGAATATCATTAATCTGATGACTGTTATTTATTTAATCAACTAATTATGTTTAATTGTTACTCGAATAAATTAATCATGTAACAATTAACTCATTCGAAATTTGGGGAACCATGGGAATAGTTGTTTAACGAGTTACTATCTCCCGACTTAAACTCTAAAGATATATGGATATCTCTTACATAAATAACAGTCAATTATTAATTATTACCTCATCAGTCTCATTCTGAACATCGTAGACCTCATGATATCTGCAAGAACCCTAGTCCTTTTGAAAATTCAGTACTAAACAAAACTGATTTAATAATTTATTTATTAACTAACTAAATAATAACAGAATACACAAGTACACTTACATGAGATAAAAGTCCCTAGTGGACTGACACGATATGATGGCTTGTTACACAATGGAAAGGAGTGTGGGGAAAGATGAAGAGAGGGAGAGACAAAGAGAGTCAATTTATCGTACATACATATGGAAGTTACGCTCACAGAAATATGAAAACTTAGCACCCTAACCACGTTCATTCGGATTAGAAATACAATATATGTTTTCCTGTAGATGTCTTTCTCTGTCGCCTCTCTGTCGAACTCGATCGGTCCTATGGTGAAGTTATCGAGGGATGTAAGAATCTGGTTTGTCCACCAGAGGTCATAATGTCCTTTCCAGTAAAGCTTTTCTGGTCTTGGAGTGTTCGTTGGAATAGATACTTCAGGCGTACCCACGGTTGTATCAGAGTCTATCGTCAATGTTCTATGAGTACTTTTTCATACACAGCTGAAGACTGTGAATGTGCTGGTCTAGTCTTTAGTCTTTACTCGTCTTGAGAGTTTCAGAGCTTCTAACAATTTTGTGACATTGGGCTCACACCGTCGTCTACTTGGTCTCTAGAGTTTGAAACACCTTTTATGCACTCTGGCCATGCTGGCACAAACTCTGAGCTCACTGTTGCGTGGCTACTGACTGGGCAGAAGTTTAGATGAAAAATAATTCTCATTTAGAAGGCTAAAATCTTCACAAAAGTATTGTCATACTTAATAATCATATATTTTATACAACATTTAGTTGCAAACCTGACAGCTCGAACGTGTACATCTTCAGAGATACAGGTATTTAGCTATACCATCATTAATGACATCACAAAATAAATAACACTTTGACAGAATTATTCTTTAAGTCCCAACTGACCTTTTCCCACATTTTGGTGGCAAGAGTCTCTCTGTAACAAAGGGAGTTTTACCTTCACAATACTGCAGGGCAATTTAGAGAAAGTTCTCTATAATTTTACGACCGGTTGTGAAGTCATAAAACCGTCCATAATCCCTCTCTCCCTGCTCTCCTGTGGGAGAGAGGGGGGGGGGGGTCTGTCAATCTGTCCCCCATGTGCCTAGCTGATCTGGCACCTTTGATCCTCGCCAAGGAAGGAGTGTCATGACAGTGGCGCAATGTCGACCGGTGGTGATCTTGCTATTCTACACATTTTGACATGATGCACTTTTAAAACCAATTTGCTGCTATTCAATTTTTTTGAATAAATGTACCAACATTTCTTCAAACCTGTTTTTGCTTTATCATTATGGGGTATTGTGTGTAGATTGATGAAGAAAAACATGTATTTAATCAATTTTAGAATAAAAGTCAAGGGATCTGAATACTTTCTTACTGCATCTCATGTTTCAACCACTGTAGCTATAGCTTAAGATATAGAACAATTCAACATTAATGAATTGAGACAGCCTTCAGCTAACTGAGTTCTGCAGTTATCCTATCCTAATAGATACATTTTCCCCCCTTAATCATATGACAATCAACTTTTACCAGTTGAATGTAGACACAAATATAATACTTTTCTTGTATTACACATTTTCTGAAATATTGTATTTAAAATGAAAAATTATGCGATATCTAATTAAATAAGAACATATTTGCATATACCGGAAATCCATTAATCTGGACACTGAAAGAAGTCAGCCTAAATATTTTGGTTTAATTTTGTGAAGACATTCCAAGGAGTGGACTTTAAACCAGCAGATTATGGATGAATACTTTTTAAATCTCTAAATACAAAAACATATATTATTTTTTTAGCATTTTTTTGTTGTTGCATTTTTTCAAATGTTATATTGAATACAAATTTGACAACATATAAACAATTCCCTCAGTTAAAGTCTGACGACTGATCCAATGAACCATTGCATTTCTGTTGAAAATATTGTTTTCAGACTGCCCAAATGCGCCTAACTGGTTTATTAATAACTTTTCCAGTTCATAACTGTGCACTCTCCTCAAACAATAGCATGGTATTATTTCACTGTAATATCTACGGTAAATTGGACAGTGCAGTTAGATTAACAAGAATTTAAGTTTTATGCCAATTTCAGATGTCCTGTTAAATTTTCTTGTTACTTACAACCTCATGCTAATTTGCATTAGCCTACGTTAGCTCAACCGTCCCGTGGGGGACCCACCGATCCTGTAAAGGTTTTTAATGTGTGGGGGTACAGGTTAGTCGAGGTTATTTGTATATATAGGTAGGTGTAAACTGATAATAAACAGCGAGTAGCAGCAATGTAAAAACAAAGGGTGGGGGGTCAATGCAAATAGTCAGGGTGGCCATTTGATTAATTGTCCAGCATTCTTATGGCTTGGGGGTAAAAGCTGTTAAGGAACATTTTGCACATAGACTTGGCGCTCCGATACCGCTTACCGTATAGTGTTTGTTTACATTTACTTTACAGAATTGGAAAAACAAGCATATATTTTGCATCTCATGGGCTACGACAGTTGAACTAAGCTCATGGGGCATTTATTAGTTAAACTCTTTAAAAATCAACAGGTTTACATCATTCATTTATAGGTCAAAAAATGAATGTTGCAACTGCAGTTTGCTCCTAAACCCAAAATACAATGTTTAGGAGCACCAGAATAAAACAAATTAAGATTGAGATATATCCTACATTGGATCTATATGAATCCTAGTTACTTTTGAAGCTCATCTCCATTTTCTTTCTGTGCCACCACAGGTTTGCGTACTACTGAGGCTGAAGGACAGCGAAGAAATCATTACAACATTTATTATCTGAGCAATTTCTTTCTTCTTCTAGGGGCACCGGTGCTGCCAAAATAATAATAGTTTCAGGTAGCACAGCAACATGTGTAGGAGCATATGTTCCCAAAACGGTAGCACACTGTAGATCACTGATAAGTAGATGCACTTTTTTTTTTTTTTCAGCCTGTGGTGGTTGGCCATAAAAAAAAACAAGAGATATTCTATGAATTAACGCCATTCATCATTTCAAAGGTACTGTAAATAATGCATAAGGACCCTTTTCTATATGATTGACAGAAAATGTATTTCAAAGTGAGTTTACAGAAGAAAAAAAATTACAAATGTGGCTTATTATAATGAATATTTAAATACTTACCCATTATCGTGAAATAAAAATTCTGTTGATTCTAAAATGTCTTATTGGTTGATTTGATAATTTATTTGACGAGAGCTACACCAAGTTATATGTATCCAGTATCTATAGTGCAATATTCAGAAGTTCAGGAGTAGTTTGTCTTAGAATCCGTGGTGCACCCTTAGATGACTTAATCTTGACTGTGGGCACTTATATAAGGTAATGTGGTATGACGTGATATGAGCAACTGTAGTGGTGACCAATCTGTTCCCTGTCTCATGTCTACGATGTATTGTTAATGCATTCCTTTTAACTGCCAAGACCTGTTCTCTACTTCCGTGTCAAAGTCATTAGGCTGGAGTAAAACACAAAGCATATTGTGACATTAGGGTTGTCAATCAATAAATACAATGTAAAAGTAACACGTGAAAAACACTACTTTTGTCACAGTTAGTTTGCACCTATTGTATAAAATCAGATGTCCTAGAATGAATATTGTATTACAATACAAATTCATCCAGTAAATATTGCAAACGTAAAGTTGGCAGCATCTAAATTAAAGTGTCTCTCCAGTCTTCGGTTCAGTTCCTTCATCACCTGATGTAAAACCTCAACAATCTCCGAAGGACCAAATCAAACCAATCAAATCAAACCAAATTTTATTGGTCACATACAAAACGAATCAAATTGTATTTGTCATATCCGCCGAATACAACAGGACCTTACAGTGAAATGCTTACTTACAAGACCTTAACCAACACTGCAGTTTTTAAATAAATACCTAAGAAATAAACGTAACAAATTAGTAAAGAGCAGCAGTAAAATAACAACAACGTTATATACAGCGGGTATCAATATGCGAGGCCAAAGCTTAGTCGAGGTAATTGAGGTAATATGTACATGTAGGTAGAGTTATAAAAGTGACTATTCATAGATAATAAATAGAGAGCATGAAAAGAGGGGGGGGGGGGGGGGGGGTGTCAATGCATATTGTCTGGATAGCCATTTGATTAGAGGTTCTAGAGTCTTATGGCTTGGGGGTAGAAGTTGTTTAGAAGCCTCTGGGACCTAGACTTGGCGCTCGGGTACCACTTGCCATGAGGTAGCAGAGAGAACAGTCTATGGGTGGCTAGGCCTTCCTCTGCCACCGCCTGGTATAGAGGTCCTGGATGGCCCAGTGATGTATTGCGCTGTACACACTGCCCTTTGTAAGGCATTGCAGTCGGAGGCCGAGCAGTTGCCATACAAGGCAGTGACGCAACCCGTCAGGATGCTCTCAATAGTGCAGCTGTAGAACCTTTTGAGGATTGAGGACCCAAATCTTTACAGTCCCCCGATGGGAAATAGATTATGTTGTGCTGTATACACAAATGTCTTGGTGTATTTGGACCATGTGACTCTTATGTGGATGATGTCACAAATATGTGTTGGTCTGAGCATCCAGACACTGCACTTGATGAATTTATGAAATTGCTTCTTCCAATTATTGAACAGCATGCACCTGTTAAGAAACTGACTGTTAGAACTGTTAAGGCTTCATGGATTGATGAGGAATTGAAAAACTGTATGGTTGAAAGAGATGGGGGGGGGGAAAGGAGTGGCTAATAAGTCTGGCTGCGCATCTGACTGGCTGACTTACTGCAAATTGAGAAATTATGTGACTAAACTCAACACAAAGAAGAAGAAACTGTATTATGAAGCAAGGACCAATATTATAAAGAATTATGGAAAAAAACTTTGAAGTACTTTAAATGAAATTCAAATCAAATCAAATTTTATGTGTCACATACACATGGTTAGCAGATGTTAATGCGAGTGTAGCGAAATGCTTGTGCTTCTAGTTCCGACAATGCAGTAATAACCAACAAGTAATCTAACTAACAATTCCAAAACTACTGTCTTGTACACAGTGTGAGGGGATAAATAATACAGTGCCTTGCGAAAGTATTCGGCCCCCTTGAACTTTGCGACCTTTTGCCACATTTCAGGCTTCAAACATAAAGATATAAAACTTTATTATTTTGTGAAGAATCAACAACAAGTGGGACACAATCATGAAGTAGAACGACATTTATTGGATATTTCAAACTTTTTTAACAAATCAAAAATAGAAAAATTGGGCGTGCAAAATTAGTATGAGTATGTAAACAAAGTGGCATAGTTAAAGTGGCTAGTGATACATGTATTACATAAGGATACAGTCGATGATATAGAGTACAGCAGGGGTGTCAAAGTCAAATGGACGGAGGGCCAAATAAAAAAATCAGCTACAAGACGAGGGCCGGACTGTTCGAATGTTCATTGAAAATTTTTTAAATGACGCATATAGTCTAGTGAACCTAATTGAACCTACTGAAAACCTAACAAATATATTACAATATGATCAGATAAATAAAGCAATATTTTCTTATGGCTCTGTCAGTAATCTTTAATTTTCAACAGACACAAAAGACAAATTTCCTTTATATAAATATCCCCATAACATGAACATTAAATGAAAGAAACCGGTATTCAAGGCACCATCAGTAGACTATATTTTCTATTTTAGCAAAAGTGGGCTAAATTTACTTCAAAGAAAAAACAATAATAGCAATTTTCTATCATCCACTCAACTGAAATATTTTTAAAATATAATTGGATTGAAATACAAAAAAATAAAGTGCAAAAATCTATTAATCAAAAACAACACTTTGTTTAAGGAGAAGTAACATGCATTGAAAACAAATATTAAATTTTAACTTTTAAACTTGAACTGAGTAAAAACTCTAAATATGTGATTGCACAGTAATGTTCACTTGTTTGAGGTTGAGGGTGATACTTGGTGGTGTCCCATCTTTTCCACAAGTTCATCAATGTTCGGGGTAAGGCTCTGAGCTGAAGAAATCCTCAGAATTGAGTGGAGGTGTTCAGCAGTAAGTCGACTTCTGTGTGATGTTTTGTTCAGGTTCATCAAAGAAAACAGTTGTTCACACAGGTATGTGCTGCCAAACATAGACAACGTTTGAGCAGCCTGGATGCGCAGCTGGGGCATTGTGCCGGGGAGGAAACGGGCAAACTCCGCAGCACCCACTGCCGCATATTTTTCCCTCAGTGCATCATTGCATTGGAGGTCAATCAACTCCATTTGGAGGTTTGGTGGTGAGCTTTCCACGTCAACAGCAAATGGGTTACAGAGCAGTTCCAACCTGCTTTTTTGTGCTTCAAAGTCAGCAAATCGGCGTCGAAAGTCAGTGGTAAGCATACCTATTTTATCAGCCAACTGTGTGCTCGGGAACGCACTGGTAGAGAGCTTCTCTTTCATGGTCTGGCAGCTGGGAAAGTGGCTCAAATTTTCTTTCCGCATCTGCGTCTCCCACAGAGTCAGTTTGGTTTTAAATGCCTTCACTGTACTGTACATATCAGAGATGACACGATCCCGACCCTGCAGCTGCAAGTTTATTGCATTCAGATGACTCGTAATGTCACACAGAAAAGCCATTTCACACAGAAACATTTCGTCTCGGAGTTGTGTTGTGTCTTTCCCTTTGCTGTCCAAGAATAGACAAATCTCCTCACGAAGCTCGAAACATCTTTGAAGCACCTTTCCCTGGCTTAGCCATCACACCTCTGTGTGATAAGGCAAATCACCATGCTCCGTTTCTAACTCCGTCAGAAATGCCTTGAACTGGCGGTGATTCAAACCTTTGGCTCTGATAAAGTTAACTGTGCGCGTGATGATGCTCATTACATGCTCCATTTTCAAGGCTTTACCGCACAACGCTTCCTGGTGTATGATACAATGATAAGCTGTCAGCTCACCTGTCGCGTTTTCCTCTTGCATCTTTTCCCGTATCTTCGCCACCAGTCCGCTCCTGTGTCCACACATCGCAGGTGCTCCGTCGGTTGTCAAACCCACGAGTTTTTCCCAAGGCAGCTCCATCTCATTTACACATCTTGACACCTCTTCATACAAATCATGCCCCGTAGTTGTGCCATGCATAGGACGTAAAGCCAAAAACTCCTCTGTCACGCTTAGGCTGGAGTCCACTCCGCGGATGAAAATTGACAACTGGGCAATGTCAGAAATGTCGGTGCTCTCATCCACAGCCAAGGAATATGCAATAAAATCTTTTCCCTTTTTCACAAGCTGCTCTTTTAGATTGATGGACAACTGGTCTACTCTCTCGGCAATGGTGTTTCTGCTCAGACTCACATTTAAAAAGAGTTGCCTTTTTTCTGGGCAAACTTCGTCACAAACTTTAATCATGCAGTTTTTGATGAAATCCCCCTCCGTAAATGGCCGGGCTGATTTAGCGATCTCTTCTGCCAAAATAAAACTGGCCTTGACAGCAGCCTGGCCTTGTGATTTGGCTTTTTTGAACAGAGCCTGTCGAGATTTGAGGCCTCGTTTTAATTCCTCTGCCTTTTGTAGCCTTTGTTCCATGTCCATATTCTTGTTTTTGTCCGCGTGTTTCGTTTCATAATGTCGTCTCAGATTACACTCTTTCAGTACCGCCACACTTTCTCCACACAGAAGACACACAGGTTTTCCAGCTACCTTCGTGAACATATACTCCGACTCCCACCTTGTTTGAAACCCCCGGTTCTCAGTATCCACCTTCCGTTTTGCCATTTTTGATGGGTATCTGAAAGTTAATTTTACTGTGATGCTGACGACTGCTGTGCCAATAAATATTGAAATGAAGCAGCCTACTGCTCGGTGCGTCACCTTTGCATTGTGGGAAATGTAGTATTGGTGCGTGTAAAAGATCTGCGGGCTGCCGGCTTGCTGCGGGCCGGTTCTAATAATAAATCAAGATCATCCCAGGGGCCGTAAAAAACCTTCTTGCGGGCCGGATGTGGCCGCGGGCCTTGACTCTGACATATGTGGAGTACAGTATATACGTATGCATATGAGATGAATAATGTAGGGTAAGTAACATTATATAAGGTAGCATTGTTTAAAGTGGCTAGTGATATATTTACATAATTTCCCATCAATTCCCATTATTAAAGTGGCTGGAGTTGAGTCAGTGTCAGTGTGTTGGCAGCAGCCACTCAATGTTAGTGGTGGCTGTTTAACAGTCTGATAGCCTTGAGATAGAAGCTGCTGCGCCTTCTTCACAATGCTGTCTGTGTGAGTGGACCAATTCAGTTTGTCTGTGATGTGTATGCCGAGGAACTTAAAACTTGCTACCCTCTCCACTACTGTTCCATCGATGTGGATAGGGGGGTGTTCCCTCTGCTGTTTCCTGAAGTCCACAATCATCTCCTTAGTTTTGTTGACGTTGAGTGTGAGGTTATTTTCCTGACACCACACTCCGAGGGCCCTCACCTCCTCCCTGTAGGCCGTCTCGTCGTTGTTGGTAATCAAGCCTACCACTGTTGTGTCGTCCGCAAACTTGATGATTGAGTTGGAGGCGTGTGTGGCCACGCAGTCGTGGGTGAACAGGGAGTACAGGAGAGGGCTCAGAACGCACCCTTGTGGGGCCCCAGTGTTGAGGATCAGCGGGGAGGAGATGTTGTTGCCTACCCTCACCACCTGGGGGCGGCCCGTCAGGAAGTCCAGTACCCAGTTGCACAGGGCGGGGTCGAGACCCAGGGTCTCGAGCTTGATGACGAGCTTGGAGGGTACTATGGTGTTGAATGCCGAGCTGTAGTCAATGAACAGCATTCTCACATAGGTATTCCTCTTGTCCAGATGGGTTAGGGCAGTGTGCAGTGTGGTTGAGATTGCATCGTCTGTGGACCTATTTGGGCGGTAAGCAAATTGGAGTGGGTCTAGGGTGTCAGGTAGGGTGGAGGTGATATGGTCCTTGACTAGTCTCTCAAAGCACTTCATGATGACGGAAGTGAGTGCTACGGGGCGGTAGTCGTTTAGCTCAGTTACCTTAGCTTTCTTGGGAACAGGAACAATGGTGGCCCTCTTGAAGCATGTGGGAACAGCAGACTGGTATAGGGATTGATTGAATATGTCCGTAAACACACCGGCCAGCTGGTCTGCGCATGCTCTGAGGGCGCGGCTGGGGATGCCGTCTGGGCCAGCAGCCTTGCGAGGGTTAACACGTTTAAATGTCTTACTCACCTCGGCTGCAGTGAAGGAGAGACCGCAAGTTTTCGTTGCAGGCCGTGTCAGTGGCACTGTATTGTCCTCAAAGCGGGCAAAAAAAGTTATTTAGTCTGCCTGGGAGCAGGACATCCTGGTCCGTGACTGGGCTGGATTTCTTCCTGTAGTCCGTGATTGACTGTAGACCCTGCCACATGCCTCTTGTGTCTGAGCCGTTGAATTGAGATTCTACTTTGTCTCTGTACTGACGCTTAGCTTGTTTGATAGCCTTGCGGAGGGAATAGCTGCACTGTTTGTATTCGGTCATGTTACCAGACACCTTGCCCTGATTAAAAGCAGTGGTTCGCGCTTTCAGTTTCACACGAATGCTGCCATCAATCCACGGTTTCTGGTTAGGGAATGTTTTAATCGTTGCTATGGGAACGACATCTTCAACGCACGTTCTAATGAACTCGCACACCGAATCAGCGTATTTGTCAATGTTGTTGTCTGACGCAATACGAAACATGTCCCAGTCCACGTGATGGAAGCAGTCTTGGAGTGTGGAGTCAGCTTGGTCGGACCAGCGTTGGACAGACCTCAGCGTGGGAGCCTCTTGTTTTAGTTTCTGTCTGTAGGCAGGGATCAACAAAATGGAGTCGTGGTCAGCTTTTCCGAAAGGGGGGCGGGGCAGGGCCTTATATGCGTCGCGGAAGTTAGAGTAACAATGATCCAAGGTCTTTCCACCCCTGGTTGCGCAATCGATATGCTGATAAAATTTGGGGAGTCTTGTTTTCAGATTAGCCTTGTTAAAATCCCCAGCTACAATGAATGCAGCCTCCGGATAAATGGTTTCCAGTTTGCAAAGAGTCAAATAAAGTTCATTCAGAGCCGACGATGTGTCTGCTTGGGGGGGATATATACGGCTGTGATTATAATCGAAGAGAATTCTCTTGGTAGATAATGCGGTCTACATTTGATTGTGAGGAATTCTAAATCAGGTGAACAGAAGGATTTGAGTTCCTGTATGTTTCTTTCATCACACCATGTCACGTTAGTCATAAGGCATACGCCCCCGCCCCTCTTTTTACCAGAAAGATGTTTTTTCCTGTCTGCGCGATGCGTGGAGAAACCTGTTGGCTGCACCGCTTCGGATAGCGTCTCTCCAGTAAGCCACGTTTCCGTGAAGCAAAGAACGTTACAGTCTCTGATGTCCCTCTGGAATGCTACCCTTGCTCGGATTTCATCAACCTTGTTGTCAAGAGACTGGACATTGGCAAGAAGAATGCTAGGGAATGGTGCACGGTGTGCCCGTCTCCGGAGTCTGACCAGAAGACTGCCTCGTTTCCCTCTTTTTCGGAGTCGTTTTTTTGGGTCGCTGCATGGGATCCACTCCGTTGTCCTGTTTGTAAGGCCGAGCACAGGATCCGCGTCGCGAAAAGCGTATTCTTGGTCGTACTGATGGTGAGTTGACGCTGATCTTATATTCAGTAGTTCTTCTCGACTGTATGTAATGAAACCTAAGATGACCTGGGGTACCAATGTAAGAAATAACACGTAAAAAAACAAAAAACTGCATAGTTTCCTAGGAACGCGAAGCGAGGCGGCCATCTCTGTCGGCGCCGGAAGCCAAATTATGTGGAGAAAGACAAATTCAACTCCTAAATGCATGCTCTTCAACCGATCACTGCCTGCACCTGTCCACCTGTCCAACATCACTACTCTGGACGGCTCTGACTTAGAATATGTGGACAACTACAAATACCTAGGTGTCTGGTTAGACTGTAAACTCTCCTTCCAGACTCACATCAAACATCTCCAATCCAAAGTTAAATCTAGAATTGGCTTCCTATTTCGCAACAAAGCATCCTTCACTCATGCTGCCAAACATACCCTTGTAAAACTGACCATCGTACCAATCCTCGACTTTGGCGATGTCATTTACAAAATAGCCTCCAATCCCTGCTCAATAAATTGGATGCAGTCTATCACAGTGCCATCCGTTTTGTCACCAAAGCCCCATATGCTGCCAACCACTGCGACCTGTACACTCTCGTTGGCTGGCCCTCGCTTCATACTCATCGCCAAACCCACTGGCTCCAGGTCATCTACAAGACCATGCTAGGTAAAGTCCCCCCTTATCTCAGCTCGCTGGTCAACATAGCAGCACCCACCTGTAGCACGCGCTCCAGCAGGTATATCTCTCTGGTCACCCCCAAAACCAATTCTTCCTTTGGCCGCCTCTCATTCCAGTTCTCTGCTGCCAATGACTGGAACGAACTACAAAAATCTCTGAAACTGGAAACACTTATCTCCCTCACTAGCTTTAAGCACCAGCTGTCAGAGCAGCTCACAGATTACTGCACCTGTACATAGCCCATCTATTATTTAGCCCAAACAACTACCTCTTTCCCAACTGTATTTATTTTTTTATTTTTTTATTTAGCTCCTTTTCACCCCATTATTTCTATCTCTACTTTGCACATTCTTCCACTGCAAATCCATTCCAGTGTTTTACTTGCTATATTGTATTTACTTTGTATTTATTGTATTTATTGTATATTATTGTATATTACTTCGCCACCATACCCTTTTTTTTGCCTTTACCTCCCTTATCTCACCTCACTTGCTCACATTGTATATAGACTTATTTTTCTACTGTATTATTGACTGTATGTTTGTTTTACTCCATGTGTAACTCTGTGTCGTTGTGTCTAACTGTCAAACTGCTTTGCTTTATCTTGGCCAGGTCGCAATTGTAAATGAGAACTTGTTCTCAACTTGCCTACCTGGTTAAATAAAGTTAAAATAAAATAAGAATAAATCAAATAAAAAATCAGATGGCTTATTCATCACAAAACCATTTGATGTTGGCAATTGTTTTAATTACTTTACTGACAAAGTCTGAAAACTTAGGCAGGAAATGCCAACAGCGAGCAGTGAGCCATCATATTCATGCGTAAAAAAACAAATAATGAATGAAAAGCATCGCAGGTTTGAATTTTGTAATGTTATTGTGTGAGAGGTAGACAAATTATTGTTATCGATTAATAATGACAAAACTCCTGGCATTGACAACTTTGATGGAAAGATACTGAGGATGGTAGCTGACTCTACAGCCACTCCTATCTGTCATATCTTTAATCTGAGCCTAGAGGAATGTCTTTGTCCTGAGTCCTGGAAGGAAACAAAAGTAATTCCGCTACCCAAGAGTGGTAAATCAGCATTTACTGGTTCTAAAAGCAGACCTATAAGCTTGCTGCCAGTTTGGCCAAATACAATGCTATTTCTCTGTAAACAAAAGAACAACAGACTTTCAGCATATTGATAGAGAAGGGCACTCAACAAGTGCTGCACTGACACAAATGACCGATGAATGGTTGAAAGTAGTTGATAAGAAGAAGATTCTGGAGAGCTGTATTGTTAGATTTCAGTGCACACTTTTATATTATTGACCATAACCTGTTGTTTAAAAAATGTATGTGTTATGGCTTTTCATCCTCTGCCATATCGTGGATTCAGAGCTTTCTATCTAATAGAACTCAAAGGGTTTTCTTTAATGTAAGCTTCTCTTATGTCAAACATGTAAAATGTGGAGTACCACAGGGCAGCTCTCCAGGCCCTCTACTCTTTCTAATTTTACCAATGACCTGCCACTGGCATTAAAACGGGAACGTTTTTTTTCTTCAAAAAATGACAATACTGCCCCTACAGTTCCAAGAGGTTAATGCAACCGCTGTGTCAGATTTCAAAAAAACTTTACGGAAAAAGCAAACCATGCAGTAATCCGAGACGATGCTCAGAAAATAAATACAATTATCCGCCATGTTGGAGTCAACAGAAATCAGAAATCACATTATAAATATTCCCTTACCTTTGATGATCTTCATCAGAATGCACTCCCAGGAATCCTAGTTCCACAAGAAATGCTTGATTTCTTAGATAATATCCATTATTTATGTACAAGTAGCTACTTTTGTTAGCGCTTTTAGTACACAAATCCAGACGCTCGTGCAGGTCCATCCGAACGTCAGACGAAAACTTCAAAAAGTTATATTACAGGTCGAAGAAACTTGTCAAACTGAGTATAGAATCAATCTTTAGGGTGTTGTTATCATAAATCTTCAATAAAATTCCAACCGGAGAATTCCTTTGTTTATAGAGAAGCCATGGAAAGCAGGTCACTATTATGTGAATTGCGCATGACCAGCCCTTGGCTCTTTGCCAGACACCTGGCTCATTCAGCTCCCATTCAGCCCCACAACACAGTAGAAGCCTCATTCAAGTTTCTAAAGACGGTTGAAATCTAGTGGAAGCCCTAGGAAGTGCAACTTCATCCATATCCCACTGTGAATTCAATAGGGGCTGGGTTGAAAATCGACCAATCTCAGATTTCTCACTGTTTGGATTTCTTCTCAGGTTTTTGCCTGCCATATGAGTTATGTTATACTCACAGACATCATTCAAACAGTTTTAGGAACTTCAGAGTGTTTTCTATCCAATACTAATAATAATATGCATATATTAGCAACTGGGACTGAGGAGCAGGCCGTTTAGTTAGGGGACCCTTCCTCCAAGCTACTCAATACTGCCCCTGCAGCCATAAGAAGTTAATGACCTTTCCACAGGTGCATGTTCAATAATGAATTGTTTATGGTTCATTGAACAAGCATGGGAAACTGTTTTTAACCTCTTTAGGGTATGTGGGACGCTAGCATCCCACCTGGCCAACATCCAGTGAGATTGCAGAGCGCCAAATTCAAATACAGAAATACTCATTATAAAAATTCAGAAAAGATACAGCAGCTCACGCAAGACCGCTGACTCAATCAGCTCTTATTCCCTCATCCTTCACAGTAGAAGCATCAAACAAGGTTCTAAAGACTGTTGATATCTAGTGGAAGCCTTAGAAAGTGCAATATGAACTCATAGACACTGTATGTTCGATAGGCAACGACTTGAAAAACTACAAACTTCAGATTTCCCACTTCCTTGTTGGATTTTTTTCTCAGGTTTTTGCCTGCCATATGAGTTGTGTTATACTCACAGACATCATTCAAACAGTATAGAAACTTTAGCTTTTAGGACTGAGTAGGAGGCAGTTTACTCTGGGACCTTTTTATCCAAGCTACTCAAAACTTCCCCCCTGTCCCAAAGAAGTTTTAACCTATATGGTTCTGTGTCATTTACTTTGAACTGGACTGTGTTTACAGCATGAGCGGTCGTGAGTAGATGCGCTTGTTTTGAGATCAAAACGAGAGCTGCATGTAGCCATGTGCACATTTTGTTCACATCCTTTGCTAGTTAGTGAGTTATTAGCCCAGTTTTAGATCATTTGTAGTCAGCAGTAGGGGAGTGATTGCTTCCTACAAGAGCACAAAACATGTACATTTCTTGGACATCTTTGAAAAGCGAGTCAGTTAAAGATATGTTTTGTCTTGAAGGGGAAGTGTTGTATATTGAGACTTGCTTGAATAAGCTAAGTAGCCAATAGGCAGAGGGTAGCATAATATGTCTGATGTTCCGTAATAGTGGTATGGGAATAATAATGCATTTTATTTTGTTAAAGTGGTTTCTTGCATCTAACAGCACAACAAGATTTTCAGTCACGTCCTTGTCTGAAGGACAAGTGGATCAACAGGTTAAAGGTCAAGCCTGGATGTTTTTTTCAAGTCTAATGGAATGTAGGCCTACATCGATCACCACACATTGGATGCTACTGTTGGCTGAATGTAATAACAGCTATTTACATGTTAAAATATTATGGGATGCTTTTTCTCCATATTTCTTTATGGTTGGCCACTCTGATAGGCCCATATTTGTCACACCCTGATCTGTTTCACTTGTCTTTGTGCTTGTCTCCACCCCCCTCCAGGTGTCACACCTCTTCCCCATTATCCTCAGTGTAATTATGCCTGTGTTCTCTGTTTGTCTGTTGCCAGTTCATCTTGTCAGATCTTACCAGCGTATTTTCCCATCTCCCTGCTTTTTTCAAGTTCTGTTTCCTAGTTTTCCCAGTTCTGACCATTCTGCCTGCCCTGACCCTGAGCCTGCCTGCCTTTCTGTACCTGCCTGACTCTGACCCGTTTACAAACCTTTGCCTTTCCTGACCCCAAGACTGCCTGCTGTTCTGTACCTTATTAACTCTGCCCTGGATTACGGACCTCTGCCTGCCTTTGACCTGTTTTTCAATAAACATCTGTGACTCTAGCTGTCTGCATCTGCGTCTTATCCTGAGTTCTGATAACATTATGATCAAATAGCCACAGAAGCCTACTTGGCCACTGTTAAAACTGTAACTTAAAGTGGGTACATCCTTAGTGTTCACAGTAAACTCAAACTCGAAGTTACACAGAATTTTCACATCATTCAAGTTTGCGCTCAGCAGACTTGAAATTTGTTCAGTGCCTAATTTGTTTTGAGGTAACATTGGTTACAATGACATTTCAGTATAAACCGTGGAGGGCTGTGGAGTTTGAGTTATGTATAAACCATGGAGGGCTGAGGAGGACTGTGTAATTTATGTTATCAAACTACATTTCTGCATGGCTGCAGCATCTGCTGGTTTCATTCTTATCATTTAACTTAATGAGTGTCTGATTTAGGGAAACCAGAGGCCAATAGTGTGATGCTAGCTAGATCTATTCTGAATTTTTTAAAGCCACCTTTTCTATAGCTAGCTTCAGTTAGCTTCACATTCCAATTCAGGCTCCAACCACGCTACAAAGGAAGGATATTGATCCAACACCTGTAACTAACTCAAGCCAGGCCTGTATTGTTGTGTGCATACCTTGCGTGTACAGCCCAGTGAGTCGAATGCCAATATCTTCATTGAGACAATGTTAAAAAACGCATTCCATGGACAACTAAGTTTTTGCCTAAATCAAAAGGAAAAAAATAAGTTATCCTGCAAATTCTATTGCTGCAAATAGGCTATTAGAGGTGCAGCCTTTCTTTTACTAGACTGTCAATATGGCCGTCTTTTGTTTACCTGAATGGTGAGCCACCTTCGTGTCAACGGTTATCCTGAGTTGAGTTCAGAATTGACCAAAGTTAGCTCATGAACATCTTTATCCCATTACTAGTATACTCCTCGGGTTTGTAGACTCCTCAGTCAATGTCATTTGCGTAAGGGAGGAATGCAAACATGCATATATGGCAGCCCATGGGAACTGGAGTTTGACCCTGTGGAATGATATGGTATCCTATAATCACCCTGGATTATAACTGGGGGGGGGGGGGGGGGGGGGGGTCGTACCTACAGGACAGCATAAACTGTTCCATCAAAACAGGTTCTCTGTCCTTGAAATTGATTTGACAGTATGTGGGTAAGATAATACACAGCAAAACTCCTGCTCAATGACACAACGACTTTGTTAAATACTTGTTTTATTCTAATTGATGTATTTTTTTTTTTTACAATTCGGCTCACAGGATACAATAATTGTTTTTGTTTTTGAAAATATATGATGATGCGTGATTAAGCAATAAGGCATGGAGGGGTGAGGTATTTCAAATCAAATCTAATGTTATTTGTCACATACACGTGTTTAGCAGACATTATTGCGATTTTGTACCAAAATGCTTGTTTCTAGCTCCAACAGTGCAGTAATATCTAAGAAGTTGTATCTAACAATACACACAATCTAAAGTGAAGGAATGGAATTAAGAATATGTAAGTATTTGCATGAGATGTCAGAGCGGCATAAACTAAGATAGTATAGAATAGAATAGAATAGAATTCAGTATGTATGTAACGGATGTGAAATGGCTAGTTAGTTAGCGGTGGTGCGCACTAATAGCGTTTCAATCGGTGAGACCTTGAAGTAGTGGTTCCCCCCTGCGGAAATACATGGGTAGCCATGTGTAACCCCCCCTATAATAGCCTTTGCCGTGTAGAATAGAGAATTGAGTACAGATCTATATATTTTCCATCAGGAAAACTGTAACTAAATGCGGTGCCTCAGATGAAAGAATCAACGGAAAAAGCTCACAACTGCGGAGGACAGCAGAGAGAGGGATGGTGGGATTTGTGTGATGCATAAACACAATCAGAGGTTCAAGCACTCGCTGTAATCAGCAGGTTAGAAAGAGTACACAACCATTCTAGGAGGCACTCTATCACAAATGTGCTCATTTGATCTTTCCCTGCTCCAAACAGCGCGGTGGTGAGTCAATCGGCACGTATAATCTAGGCAAGCAGTGAGGAGCGCACATAACAATACAGGCTCCAGACATCACAAGCCAGCAAAAAGAAACCCATGAAACAAGTTACACACACTCATAAACACACAACCTCGGGTGAAGGATAGCTGTCGGCTATATTAGACACGATTTACCGTTCTTTGTGCAGCTTCAAACGTCGAACAAAGTTGGAAATTGTTGCGCCTCCGTCTGTAATTTTCTTCCCGCATGTTGCAATCCGTTTTTTGTTGATACAGCGTCATCTTTATATGCGAAAATAATAATTTCAGGTATCATCGTTCCAAGGGCTCCATCTGAATTCACCCGCCGACGTTTTTGATTAGCTGCTGTCCGATTTCAAACTGTAATCCGTTAAATGAAGAGTAGATGCCTGCACACTTTTTTTTTAACAGCATAATGTTTTAATGTTTGGGCTTGGGGAGGGTATCAAGTCAGGTCAAGTCATAAGGCTCAAGTCCAAGTCAAGTCACGAGTCATTGGTGTTAAAGTCAAAGTCGACTTGTGACTTGAGTCTGACTCGAGTCCAAGTAATGTGACTCACGTCCACAACTCTGATGAGGACCATTGAAGAAATAATTACATGTTTATGGTATAACAGAATGAAAACTACATTGACAACAGTTTAAATTGTAGAACATTTTGCTCCAAAGGGCCTTATTTAAATCAGTTATCCAGGTTTCACTGGTTAAGTCGAAATAAAAAATAAAATATTTATCTCGTTAGTTCATATCAGCAAACAGAGTGAATCAACGTTTTAGTTCATATCAGCAACAGAGTGATTAAATGTTTTTAGTTCATATCAGCAACTGAACGAATCAAAAATAGCCTTAAGTACATATTAAATCAAACATTATTTTTCATTGCATGGAAATAACATCGACTTATGACGGAAACCCATACACTTACACATTTTGATTGAATAGGCAGTAATTATATTACATCATTGTGTTCAACTGCCACAAATAGTGTATCTTATGTCAGCTTTACAAGACTTGATTTCATTTTTGGACACTATTCAAATCATGGGTGGAATTGGGCTAGGGGTTGGAATGTGTGGGAAGTTCTCAAAGTTAAAATATGACTACACACACTATTTCGTTCTGCTGCTTGCCAGTGAGTGAAATAGTGTTTTTAGTGGGCGTTGCCACTGAGACTAATGCTGGCTTGACAGTAGCAGCGACAGAACCACCAGAAAGAATGCTGTGCAGAGACTGGTCTTGCTGCTTATTCCACTTGAGGTCACGGCTGGGATGGAAAGAGAAAAAGGGAAACATGTTCAAATGAAAATAGGAAGAGTGTTTGTTGCCCTGTAATGTGATGAGTGAGACAGCTGGTTTGCTAAATACAACTGGAACGCAACTCGTAAATTATTGATTTGTGTAGAGATAATGGCATATGATACAATGGCGAAGAAAATACAATAATTATATGTCAGACAATACAGTGGGGCAAAAAAGTATTTAGTCAGCCACCAATACTTATTTTCCTCCATATTTTGCTAATAAATTCATTAAAAATCCTACAATGTGATTTTCTGGATTTTTTTTCTTTCTAATTTTGTCTGTCATAGTTGAAGTGTACCTATGATGAAAATTACAGGCCTCTCTCATCTTTTTAAGTGGGAGAACTTGCACAATTGGTGGCTGACTAAATACTTTTTTTTGCCCCACTGTATATTTATTTAACTTATAATAGAATACAAATAAATAAATAAATTAATTAGTTAACCTGTGTCGTTGACTCTCACTGAGGTGGGGTCAATGTTGAAAGCTGGGATTTTTTGAGCGGCATTTATTAAAACAGTGCCAATCTCCATGGAATTTGGGACAGAGGAGGATCTGAATGCTAAATTCATAGTATTGATGATGGATCCAGAGCTGGGAACAAATGAGAGATAACATGTTAGATAGAAAGTGAGATCAATTTATATCAACATACAAAATGTAATGCAAAAAAAAATAATCACCTGAATTCTGTCACAGTCAAACTGTTGAAAGAGGTGAAAGCTGATCGATAGAAAGGATCAAGCTGGAAGACAAAACAAGAAACAGATGAAGTTTAAACAAACAACTTCCTGTTGATTTAAAGCTGACTATGTAACTGTATTCTACCCCTTTCAATAGGACATTCACATCTTCATTGTTTTGGGAGGCTCACCTGAGTTTTAATCAGTAATGCTCGGGTTTGAAAGGCCTGAGAAGATGTGTTTGATAGGTCAGAGGTAAATGTCTCTCCGCTGGACCGGAACACCACAGTCACCTTAGTGAGTGGCACAACGGTAGTTTCAGTGGTTGTAGTTGTGATGATAGCAGTAGTGATGACAGGAGTAGTCGTTGTAGTTGTGTTGTTATTTGTGGTGGGCACTTTGAAGTCAAAAGAGCAGAAAAGTTACTGTACAAGCTAATGCTTTGTCTATGCACGTCTATGCTGTACAAGCTAATGCTTTGTCTATGCACGTCTATGCTGTACAAGCTAATGCTTTGTCTATGCACGTCTATGCTGTACAAGCTAATGCTTTGTCTATGCACGTCTATGCTGTACAAGCTAATGCTTTGTCTATGCACGTCTATGCTGTTGTAACAGTTCAAATTTAAACCGTCCCCTCGCCCATACCCGGGCGCGAACTAGGGACCTTCTGCACACATCAACAGTCACCCTCGAAGCATCGTTACCCATCGCTCCACAAAAGCCGCGGCCCTTGCAGAGCAAGGGGAACTACTACTTCAAGGTCTCAGAGCAAGTGACGTCACTGATTGAAACGCTATTTAGCGCCCACGCTAACTAAGCTAGCCGTTTCACATCCGTTACACTGTACAAGCTGATGCTTTACACTGTCTGTTCTTTGTTTGATTTTTTGATTCTTCACTTAATTTTTTCTTTAAAAATATTTATATTTTTTGGGGCATGGTTGCTCCAACTAGGTATTGCTTGTACTGCTTATTTGTTGTCTTGTATAGAAAATAAATAAAATAATTGTTCACACAAATAGCTAGCTGCAGCAGTTCCATTCTCTCAGGTACCTGGGCTCTAACACTAACCTGGAGTAGAGTTCTGGCTTCATTTTGAATGACTGAGGGTTACTTTTTATTTTTGTACCTTGTTTATTTTTGGACGTTTGGACACCTCCCTGCCCCTCCCCCCAATTTGTCATGAAAAAAGTAGTGTAGTTCCAGTAGTTAGCTACACGGCAAGAAATGTAATTAACTACTGAAAACACTAATTAGATATGAATTCGGTGCAACTACCACCAAGCTACTGCCAAATGTAGTTAAATTATTAGTTGAGCTACATGTATATATGTAAGAATTAAATGTAACACTCAGATTTTATTAAACACTGGAGAAGTTGCTGTGTATAATCGTTTTCGTTCACCCAACTTGGTTTACTCACCTTGAACAATGATGGTGGTAACATCCACAGAGAGGTTGCCAAAGGTAATGTTTGGATTGGCAACTGCTTCTTTCAGTGTATTGCTAATGTCAGTAACCTCAGGGACAGATTGAGTGGAGGTCTCATTGAACACTAGTTGGACCTCTGCCTGTGTTTCTGCATCCATACGGGAATGGAAAATAGGTCTGCAAAAGGTCATAAAAGGTCATGAACAGTGGCATGCCAAAGTTTAAAAGAATACAATAGAATATAATGGAATATTACGTGAATCCAAGAACAATCGTCCGGATGAAAAGGATCCCGTATTTTGCTTTGTAGATCACATCGAACTGTAAGGAATGGTACAAACAGGAGAACATTTGAATGATTTAACACACACAAAAACATTTCTATATATTCCAATCCACATAGCTAAGCCCTAGTTATTTAAGATAGACATTGGGGAATATAAATCAACATGTAGTGATGGAGACTAATTGTCACCTGATTAGAACATATTAAAGACGTACTTTAAAATATAGATTTTCCAACAATCGCCATACATTATTGATGGTCATACACCCAATATGAACAAACTCTGAATTTCTAGGACTTACCACTGCAGTAATAGTTATTGCAAGTCCTTGGAATTGTGTACTTTGAGGGTCATTTAAAGCTTCTACAAACACTTGTTGTATGACGAAAGACATCAGTGGAGCAGGTTGAAGATGTGCAGTTGTAGTTGTTGTTGTTGTTGTTGTTGTTGTTGTAGTAGTATGTGTTGTTGTGGTAGTTGGTGCATTGGTTGTTGTGGTAGTTGGAGCTGTGCTGGTAGTTGTTGACAGTGGTGATGCTGTCCTTGACACTGTAGTTGTGGGGGCCACATATGTGGTGGTTGTAGTTGTGGGCCTAGTTGTAGGAACGGTAGCAGGAACAGGGACAGGTTCTCCAGTTGTTGCGGTGGTAGTACCAGCCACAGTGGTTGTAACAGAAGATGTAGGAGGAACAGAACTTGTTGTAGGAGCAGCTAAGTTAAAACATAAAATGGACATTTCAACATCTCTTTAAGGCTTTGTGGCAGTATAACACAGTCATCGTTACGATGACAGATGGGAGTATAACATGATGATCTTATATTGACAACTAAATCATCATATGTTGGTCTTTTATGTAATTCACTTCCGACAGCCTGTAAACAGGCTTCCTGATCATTTCACATGAACCACTTCAACTGAAAAACATTTCTGAAGTATACAGTACATTTGGAAATTCAGACCCCTTGACTTTTTCCGACATTTTGTTACATTACAGCCTTATTCTGAAATGGATTAAATATTTTTTTTCCCTCATCAATTTTCACTAAATACCCCATAATGACAAAGCAAAAACAGGTTTTAAGAAATGTTTAAAATGTATTACAAAAAAACCTGAAATACCTTATTAACATAAGTATTCGGAACCTTTGCAATGAGACACGAAAATTGAGCTCAGGTGATGTCACACCCTGATCTGTTTCACCTGCTTTTGTGATTGCATCCACCCCCCTCCAGGTGTCGCCCATCTTCCCCATTATCCCCTGTGTATTTATACCTATGTTCTCTGTTTGTCTGTTGCCCTTTCGTTTTGTTCGTTCAAACCTACCGTACGTTTTTCCCTTGTTCCTGGTATTGCTATAGTCCCTGTTTTCTAGTTTCCCAGTTCTGATCATTCCTGCCTGCCGTGCTGTACCTTTGCCCCACCTATCAGGATTTTTGACGTCTGCCTATCTGGATTACTGATTTCAGGCCATTTACTAAGTTCTTTGTTGAAGCTATTGTGGCAGCGATGACATCCTTGAGACTTCTTGGGTATGTCGGTACAAGCTTGGCACACCTGTATTTTGGGAGGTTCTCCCCTTCTTCTCTGCAGAACCACTCAAGTTCTGTCAGGTTCGATGGGGTGCTTTGGTGTACAGCTATGTTCAGGTCTTTTCAGAGATGTTTAATCGGTCTGGGCTCTGGCTGGGGCCCTCAAGGTCTTAAAAAGATTTGTCCCGAACCCAGTTCCATCTTGTTTGTGTGCATAGTGTCATTGTCCTGTTAGAAGGTGAACCTTCGCTTCATTCTGAGAAACTGAGAGCTTTGGATCAGGTTTTCACCAAGGATCTCTCTGTACTTTGCTCCATACATCTTTGTGTTGATCCTGACTAGTCTCCCAGTCCCTGCCATTAAAAAAACATCCCCACATCATGATGCTTCCACCACCATGCTTAACTGTAGGGATGTTGCCAGGTTTCCTCCAGACGTGATGTTTGGATTCAGGCCAAAGAGTTCAATCTTGGTTTCATCAGACTAGAGAATCTTGTTTCTTATGGTCTGAGAGTCTTTAGTTGCCTTTTGGCAAACTCCCAAGTGGGCTTTCATGTGCCTTTTACTGAGGAGGGGCTTCAGTCTGGCCACTCTACCATAAAGGACTGATATCTCAAGTGCTGCAGAGATGGTTGTCCTTCTGGAAGGTTCTCCCATCTCCACAGAGGAACTCTAGAGCTCTGTCAGAGTAACCATCGGGTTCTTTGTTACCTCCCTGACCAAGGCCTTTCTCCCCTGACTGCTCAGTTTGTCCGGGGGGGGGGGGGGGGGGGGGGGGGGTCTTGGTGGTTCCAAAATTGAAGAATGATGGAGGCCACTGTGTTATTCGGGACCTTCAATGCTGCAGAAATTATCTGTGATCTATGCCCTGGCACAATCCTATCTCGGAGCTCTATGGACAATTGCTTTGACTTCATGGCTTGGTTTTTGCTCTGACATGCACTGTCAACTGTGAGACCTTAAATAGACAGATGTGTGCCTTTCCAAATCATGTCCAATCAATTGAATTGTTCAAAGGTGGACTGCAATCAAGTTGTAGAAATATATCAAGACCTATCAATGGAAACAGGATGCACATGAGCTCAATTTTGAGGGTCACAACAAAGGGTCTGAATAGTTACGTAAACAAGATATTTCTGTTTTTTAATTTGCAAAATGTCTAAAAAAAACTGTTTTCATTTTGTCATTATGCGGTATTGTGTGTAGGATGCTGAGGATGTTTTATATTATCCATTTCAGAATAAGGCTGTGAAGTAACAAAATGTGGATCAAGTCAAGAGGTCTGAAATCTTCCAGAAGGCACTGTATGTAAATTAGAAAAAATCAACTACCTAAATTATTGGAATTAGCATTGAGATGCTGTTCCAAAGCTATAACGTACTCCCAAAATCTGATCTAGGATCATTTTATTTCAGATGTGTGGCTGCTATTATAGGCTATGGTTTCTATGTTTGTTCATTATGTCTATGTGTATACAGAAGTAGAATATTCGATTACTCTTTTGATGCTGAGAATTTTCCTCCACTGCAGGAAATGCAAATGTAGTGTATTTGAGTTTCACAAAGGCTTCTACAGTTTTTAATTTCCACTTTAAAATGTCAGACTTGATTTGCCTCAACGAAAGATGTATCAACCCCTGAACAATATTGACTAAAATTGTAAGCTACATAATATTCACATTTCTTGTTGCTGCATGATTATTTTCCTGCTGTTTGAAACTGGCTCAAATTAAGATCCTACATCTGTATGTACACTACCGGTCAAAAGTTTTAGAACACCTACTCATTTAAGGGTTTTTCTTTAGATTTGCTATTTTCTCCATTGTAGAATAATAGTGAAGACATCAGAACTATGAAATAACACATGGAATCATGTAGTATCCAAAAAAGTTTTAAACAAATCAAAATAGATTCTTCAAATAGCCACCCTTTGCCTTGATGACAGCATTTTCACACTCTGGACATTCTCTCAACCAGCTTCATGAGGTAGTCATCTGGAATGCATACTTAAAAGTACATTTGTGGAATTTCTTTCCTTAATGTATTTGAGCCATTCAGTTGTATTGTGACATGGTAGTGGGAGTATACAGAAGATAGCCCTATTTGGTAAAAAACTAAGTCCATATTATGGCAATAACAACTCAAATAAGCAAAGAGAAACGACAGTCCATCATTACTTTAAGACATGAAGGTCAGTGTATATTCAACAGTTCAAGAACTTTGAATGTTTCTTCAAGCGCTGTCGCAAAAACCATCAAGCTCTATGATGAAACTGGCTCTCATGAGGACTGCCACAGAAATGGAAGACCCAGAATTACCTCTGCTGCAGAGGATAAGTTCATTAGAGTTAATTTAACCAGTAATGCATTAGGGGGCGCTATTAAAATTTTGGGATGAAAAACGTTCCGTTTTAAACAAGATATTTTGTCACAAAAAGATGCTCGACTATGCATATAATTGACAGCTTTGGAAAGAAAACACTCTGACGTTTCCAAAACTGCAAAGATATTGTCTGTGAGTGCCACAGAACTGATGTTACAGGCGAAACCCAGATAAAAATCCAACCAGGAAGTGCCGCATTTTTTTAAACCGCCTCATGCCAATGATTCCTTATATGGCTGTGAATGAGCTACGAATGAGCTTACGTTTTCCACGTATTCCCCAAGGTGTCTACAGCATTGTGACGTCTTTTTACGCATTTCCATTGAAGAATAGCCGTAAGGGACCATATATAGCAAGTGGTCACATGGTGTCTCCCGCAGAAAATCTTGAGTAAAATACTGAGGTAGCCATTTTTCCAATCGATTCTGGAGTCCAAATTGGAGACTTTTGGTTCCAACAGCCGTGTCTTTGTGAGACGCGGTGTGGGTGAACAGATGATCTCTGCATGTGTATTTCCCACCATAAAGCACGGAGGAGGAGGTGTGATGGTGTGGGGGTGTTTTGCCGGTGACACTGTCTGTGATTTTTTTAGAATTCAAGGGACACTTAACCAGCATGGCTACCACAGCATTCTGCAGCGATACGCCATCCCATCTGGCTTGGGCTTAGTGGGACTATCATTTGATTTTCCACAGGACAATGACCCAATACACCCCCAGGCTGTGTAAGGGATATTTTACAAAGAAGGAGAGTAATGGCGTGCTGCATCAGATGACCTGTTCTCCACAACCCCCCAACCTCAATCAAAATTGAGATTGTTTTGTGATGGGTCTGACCACAGATTGAAGGAAAAACAGCCAACAAGTGCTCAGCATAAACAGGAAATCCTTCAAGACCGTTGGAAAAGCATTCCAGGTGAAGCTGGTTGAGAGAATGCCAAGAGTGTGCAAAGCTGTCATCAATGCAAAGGGTGACTATTTGAAGTATATCAAATATAAAATATATTTTGATTTGATGAAACATTTTTGGTTACTATGTGATTCCATGTGTTTTTTCATAGTTTTAATTTCTTCACTATTATTCTACAATGTATAAATTAGTAAAAATAAAGAAAAAACGTTTGAATGTGTGTGTTGTAAAACTTTGGTCTATGTGTACATCTGTTCTGTGTTTGCTTTCTTGATTCTTCACTTAAAACTTCTTCGAATGAGTGTCATTTGAAGTGTACTTTTTGAGAGAGGCGCATGACTTGAAAAGTAGTGTCAGCTTGTTGTCTTCCTGTATTGAACGCAGAAAGTCCCGTCTTCAATTTGATCAATTATTAACGTTTAAAAATACCTAAAGTTGTATTACAAAAGTAGTTTGAAATGTTTTGGCAAAGTTTACAGGTAACTTTTGAGATATTTTGTAGTGACATTGCGCAAATTGGAAGCTGTGTTTTTCTGGATCAAACGCGGCAAATAAATGGACATTTTGGATATATATCGATGGAATTAATCGAACAAAATGACAATTTCTGATGTTTATGGCACATATTGGAGTGCCAACAACAGAAGCTCGTCAAAGGTAAGGCATGATTTATATTTTATTTCTGCATTTTGTGTTGCGCCTGCAGGGTTGAAATATGCTACTCTCTTTGTTTACTCTTGTGCTATCATCAGATGCATCTTAAAAGTCGACCCCCTACTTTTTCGAACATTCTGTTAAAAATCGCGCAACATTTCAGCGTCCTGCTACTCATGCCAGGAATATAGTATATGCATATGATTAGTATATGTGGATAGAAAACACTCTCACGTTTCTAAAACTGGTTAAATCACGGCTGTGACTATAACAGAGCGTGTGTTTCATCGAAAAGCGCAAGAAAAACTGATCACTGAAAACTGGAAAAAACATCAATGCGCCACTTGCATGCATTGTTTAAAGGACACCAAATTAAATGGGGCTGAGATTGCAAGTCCTACAGCTTCCACACGATGTCGCCAGTCTTGTCATTTGCCTGGGCTTTGTTTCTTGGTCAAACGAGTGAGAGGGAGCCCATTCCTTCCGGTCTCCGACAGGATGTTTTGGAGGAGAAATTTCCGACCATGATTTCAAGACGTGGAGCTATTGAATACACATCGCCCCGTGATCATTTTGATAGATTATTAACGTTTACTAATACCTAAAGTTGGATTACAAAACTATTTCAAAGTGTTTTGTGAAAGTTTATCGTCAACTTTTTTAATTTAAAAAAATGATGCAGCGTTTTGAAACAATGTTTTTTCTGAATTACACAGTTTCCATAGATGGCTATTTTGGGTATATATGGACCGATTAAATAAAAAAAAAGACCCAATAGTGATGTTTATGGGGCATATAGGAGTGCAAAGAAAGAAGCTCGTCAAAGGTAATGAATGTTTTATATTTTATTTCTGCTATTTGTGTAGCGCCGGCTACGCTAATTCTTTTGTTTACGTCGCCTTCAGGCATTTTGGGGTGTTGCATGCTATCAGATAATAGCTTCTCATGCTTTCGCCGAAAAGCATTTAAAAAAATCTGACTTGTTGGCTAGATTCACAACGAGTGTAGCTTTAATTCAATACCCTGCATGTGTGTTTTAATGAACGTTTGAGTTTTAACGAGTGCTATTAGCATTTAGCGTAGCGCATGTGCATTTCCAGGTGGCGCATGTGCATTTCCAGGTGGCTAGATGAGACGCTTGCGTGTCGGGTCGACGCAAGAGGTTATTAATTAAGCATCTTATGCTTTTACCAAAAAGCCTTTTTTTGAAATCTGACATGTTGGCTGGATTCACAATGAGGGTAGCTTTAATTTGGTATCTTACATGTGTGATTTAATGAAAGTTAGATTTGTATAGTATTTTGTTTGAATTTGGCGCTCTGCTATTGGCCAAGAGGGACGCGACTGTCCCGCCTATCCCAGAGAGGTTTTAGTACTGCTTGTACTGCTTAGTTGTTGTCTTGCTATAAAAATAAATCAAATATTTTTTCACAGAAATGGCTAGCTGCAGCAGTTCCATCCTTCCAGATACCTGGGTCCTAACACTAACCTGGTGTAGGGTTCTGGCTTCATTTCGATTGAGCGAGGATTACTTTTTTTTGTTTTGTATTCTTTTATATTTTCAGACGTTTGGACCAAACCCCCCCCCCAACAGCATTACACTTTTTCAGGATGTAGTCCTCCATCAATCCCCACTGAAGAAAGGCATTATGGGAAATATGACAATAAGACTTTACACCCTACAGTGTTAAAACAAACTCCAAAAGGTTGTAACTGTAACACTACAGGTGTTCATTTCATAACATGACATCAGCTCTAAGCAAAGTGTTGTTTTAACTCTGAAAATTATGAACCTGTCAGTTTTGGAAAAGCTACTCTGAAAATATATTTTACCAAACTACAAATTACTTTACACTGGAACAAGTCGAGCTACACAAACGCTACCCTTAAAAAAATCTAGTTCACTTTAGTGAAGTTACTTTGGAAAAGTAATTCATCATGTCCAAACTACTTTCTGAAAAATCTAATATGCAACTCTGAAATGTCATACACTACAAACTGCAAGACGGACAGAAATTATAGCCTACTTTTCTCATGTATATTTAATTTCATTTTTGTGCAAAAAA
This sequence comes from Oncorhynchus mykiss, assembly GCF_013265735.2. NCBI lineage: Eukaryota > Metazoa > Chordata > Actinopteri > Salmoniformes > Salmonidae > Oncorhynchus > Oncorhynchus mykiss. The sequence goes on along the minus strand of NC_048585.1, from coordinate 60,044,600 downwards.
AGTAGTGTGTAGGTCCAGTAGTTAGCGACATGGCAGGAAACTGAATGAAATACTGAAAAGTCTAATTCGACATGAATTCAGTTCAACTACCACCAAGTTACTGCAAAATGTAGTTAAATTATTAGTTGAACTACATGTACAGATGTCAGATCTTAATTTCATTACCCTGTTGCAGGAAAACCTTCAAAAATGTCTGTTGCTGCAGGATTATATTCCTGCTATAGCAAACCGGCTCAAAGTAAGATCCACCATCTGTAGTTCACTACTCCCCAACACTGGGATGTGTATAGACTGTAGAAAAGCATTACATGTAACACTCAGATTTGGCTGTGTATAATCGTTTTTGTTCACCCAATGGTTTTACTCACCTTTAACAATGATGGTGGTAACATCCACTGAGAGGTTGCCAAAGAAATCGTTTGGATTGGTCACAGCTTCTTTCAGTGTATCCCTAATGTCAGTAAGCTCAGGGACAGATTGAGTGGAGGTCTCGTTGAACACCAGTTGGACCTCCGCCTGTGTTTCTGCATCCATACGGGAATGGAAAATAGGTCTGCAAAAGGTCATAAAAGGTTATGAACAGTGGCATGCCAAAGGTTAAAAGAATAGAATAGAACAGAATGGAATATTACGTGAATCCAAGAACAATCGTCCGGATGAAAAGGATCCCATATTTTGCTTTGTAGATCACATCGAACTGTAAGGAATGGTACAAACAGGAGAACATTTGAATGATTTAGCACACACAAAAACATTTCTATATATTCCAATCCACATAGCTAAGCCCTAGTTATTAAAGATAGATATTGGGGAATATAAATCAATATGTAGTGATGGAGACTAATTGTTGCCTGATTAGAACAAATGAAAGATGTACTTTAACATATAGATTTTCCAACAATCACCATACATTATTGATGGTCATACACCCAATATGAACAAACTCTGAATTTCTAGGACTTACCACTGCAGTAATAGTTATTGCAAGTTCTTGGAATTGTGTACTTTGAGGGTCATTTAAAGCTTCTACAAACACTTGTTGTATGACGAAAGACACCAGTGGAGCAGGTTGAAGATGTGCAGTAGTTGTTGTTGTTGTAGTAGTAGTATGTGTTGTTGTGGTAGTTGGTGCATTGGTTGTTGTGGTAGTTGGAGCTGTGCTGGTAGTTGTTGACAGTTGTGATGCTGTCCTTGACACTGTAGTTGTGGGGGCCACATATGTGGTGGTTGTAGTTGTGGGTCTCGTTGTAGGAACGGTAGCAGGAACAGGGACAGGTTCTCCAGTTGTTGCGGTGGTAGTACCAGCCACAGTGGTAGTAACAGAAGTTGTAGGAGGAACAATACTTGTAGCAGGAGCAGCTAAGTTAAAACATAAAATGGGCATTTCCACATCTCTTTAAGGCTATGTGGCAGTATAACACAGTCATCGTAACAGATGGGAGTATAACATGATGATCTTATATTGACATCTAAATCAGTAAATGTTGGGCTGTTATGTAATGCACATCTTGCAGCCTGTAAACAGGTTGCAACATTTCACATGGACCACTTCAGCTGAAAACCATTTCTAATGTTTACAGTGCATTCAGACCCCTTGAATTCCTGCCTGCACTGAGCCTGCCTTCCATCCTGTAACTTTGCCCCACCTATCTCGATTACTGACCTCTGCCTGACCTGTCCCTGAGCCTACCTTCCGTCCTGTACCTTTGCTCTACCTATCTGTATATTGACCCCTGCCTGCCCTTGACCTGTCTCTTGCCTGCCTCTGTTGGATTAATACACTGTTGTTACTTCAACGTTGTCTGCGTCTGGGCCTTACCTGAAATGTGTTAGTACAAACTGGCCACAACTGACCCAGCAAACTCGGGCCAGCTTCTCAACGCCATCTTCTCCCAAGGAGCCACCTTAGAGAGGTACGAGGAATTGCTTCGTGACCTTATGGAGGGGGTCCAAATGTTGGCTGAATGCCATGGCCGGGCTTTGGACATTTTGCTGGAGCATTGTCGCCAGCGAAATGGCAATACAGGATCAACACGAAGAGTTGTCTGTGTTGCAGGACTCTTGGTCATTTTGTATCCTCTTGTCCTTTAAAAGACCAGGCCCACCGGTAGGAGCGAGTACTCTGGTGGGCCATATGGAGAACTTTTCTGCTTCCCTTACACGCACCCCTTTTCATGCCATTCTACTGTGGGGAAACCAGTCCAAATCTCTTTGCGTCCTCATTGACTCTCGAGCCGACGAGAGCTTTTTGGACGCTACCCTGGCTTCCGATTTGAACATCCCCACTCAGCCCCCCTCCATTCCCATGGATGTTAGAGCACTGGACGGGCGCTCTATAGGCCGGGTCACTCATATTACCACTCCCATCAATCTATGGGTGTCAGGGAATCACAGCGAGACTATTCAATTTCTGCTCATCAAGTCTCCTCAGATTTGGGATTCTCCTTGCTCCAGCGACGCAATCCCCTCATCAACTGGTTTACTGGCGTTATCATGGGCTGGAGTCCGTTCTGCCACGCCCATTGTCTGAAGTCAGCGCAACCTGCCCCGGGACGCCTTCCTGTGGGCTGGGAAGTTGTCCCGGACCTCTCGCCATTCACGCGGAGTACCAGGACCTTTAGGTGTTGAGCAAAGCCCGGGCCACTTTGCTTCCGACACTCTGACTACAGGACTGACCTTCTCCCTAGCACCACGCCGCCCCGGGGATGTCTGTACTCTCTGTCAGGCCCGGAGCCCAAGGCTATGGAGACCTACATTGGGGACTCCCTAGCCACAGGATTTATCCATCCCTCTTCCTCTCCTGCCGGCGCCGGGTTCTACTTCTTGGAGGAAAAGGACAAGACCCTGCGCCCGTGCATTGACTTCCGGGGACTCAATGACGTTACTGTGAAGAACCGTTACCTGCTACCACTCATTTCCTTGGCCTTCGAGCCGCTCCAGGGGGCCACTGTTTTTTCCAAGCTGGATCTACGGAACGCCTACCACCTGGTGCTGATACGAGAGGGGGACAAATGGAAGACCGCCTTCAACATGGTCAGCAGCCACTACAAGTATCTGTTCATGCATTTTGGCCTAACCAATGCATTTTGGCCTCACCAATACCCCTGTTGTGTTCCAGGCTCTGGTAAATGATGTTCTCTGCGTCATGTTGAACCAGTTCGTCTTCATCTATATTGATGACATCCTCTTCTTCTCCTGCTCCCCCCAAAGACCCCGTGCTCCACGTACGACAGGTTCTTCACCACCTTCTGGAGAATCAGCTGTTTGTGAAGGCGGAGAACTGCGAGTTCCATCTCTCCACCATCCACATTCTGGGTTTCTTCATGTCTGCTGGGAGTGTCCAGGGAAGGTGGGAGCAGTGGTGGATTGGCTCCAGTCTACGTCCAGGGTGCAGCTGCAACGTTTCCTGGGGTTTGCTTACTTTTATTGCCGCTTTATCTGGGGTTACAGCACCCTGGTTTCCCCACTGTCTGCACTCACCTCTACCAAGATTCGTTCACGTGGTCCTCTGCCCCTGACCGGATGTTCCGGGACCTCAAACACCGCTTCACCATTGGTCCTATCTTGTTTCATCCTAACCCTTCCCATCAGTTCATGGTGGAGGCCGATGCTTCGGATGTCAGAGTGGGGGCTGTTCTGTCCCAACATTCTGCCCTGGACCTTAAGCTGCATCCTTGTGCCTTCTTCTCCCACCGTCTCAACTCCACGGAGAGGAACTACGATGTGGGGAATCGGGAGCGTGAAGATGGAATTAGAGGAATGGAGGCACTGGCTGGAATTGGCGGAACATCCGTTCATTGTGTGGACCTACCACAAAAGCCTGGAGTATCTCCGCACCGCCCAGCACCTCAATCCACATCAATCGCTGTTATAGTTCCACTGTTACTACCCCAGAGCCCGAGACCATCCTTCCTACCTTGTGCCTGGAGACGGCACTCAGCTGGGGTATTGGGAAACAGGTTCCGGAAGGCGCCGCGATAACCGGATGTTTTTGCCTGACTCTGTCCGCTCCGCGGTCCTGGAGTGGGCCCATTCCTCCAGGTTTGCCTGCCCCTCGGGCTCCCATCGGACCCTGGTCTTCGTGCGACAACGCTTTTGGTGCCCTAAAACGGTTCCGGATTTCGGTCTGTGCACAGAATAAGACTCCCCGGCAACCTCCGGCTGGTCTTTTTCAACCACTGCTTGTCCCTCACCGTCCCTGGTCCCATATATCCCTGGATTTCGTCTCGGGTCTCCACCCGTCTGAGGGAAACACTGCCATCCTGACTGTGGTCAACCGGTTTGCCAATACATTCCTCTACCCAAACTACCCTTGGCCAAGGAGACGGCCCAGCTTATGGTGCAGCACGTGTTCCGGATCCGTGGACTCCCGGTGGACATGGTCTCCGACCAGGGTCCTCAGTTCTCATCCCAGTCCTGGAAGGCTTTCTGCATGCTCATTGGCCTGACTGTCCTCCGGGATCCACCCCCAGTCCAATGGCCAGTCGGAGCGAGCCAACCAAGACTTGGAGATGACCCTTTGCTGCCTAGTCTCTGCCAACCCCACCACCTGGAGTCAGCAACTGGTGTGGGTCGAGTACACCCGCAACAACCTTCCTTACTCTGCCACTGGTCTCTCGCCCTTTGAGGATTCTCTGGGCTATCCCAGCCCCCAATCTTCTCCAAGCAAGAGGAAGAGGTCTGCAAACCTTCGGTCCAGATGTTTGTCCATCGTTGTAGACGTACCTGGAAGAGAGCCGGGTCGGCCTTTCTCAAGACCACCTCTAAGTATCGATGACAAGCAGACCGTCACCGGTTTCACCTGTCTTTGTGATTGTCTCCTTGTCCCTGTTTTCTAGTTTCCCAGTTTTTATCATTCCTGCCTGCCTGCCCCGACCCTGAGCCTGCCTACCATCCTGTATCTTTGCCCTACCTACCTATTTTTCTACAACTTTATTGGAGTCCATCTGTAATATATTCAATGATTTGGAAGGTCACACACCTGTCTATATAAGGTCCCACAGTTGACAGTGCACATCAGAGGAAAAATCAAGCCATGAGGTCGAAGGAATTGTCCGTAGAGCTGCGAGACAGAATTGTGTTGAGGCACAGATCTGGGCTAGGGTACCAAAAAATGTCTGCAGCATTTAAGGTCCCCAAGAACACAATGGCTTCCATCGTTCATAAATGGAAGGAGTTTGGAACAGAAGGATATCCATCTCAGCAGCACTCCACCAATCAGGCTTTTATGGTAGAGTGGCCAAACAGAAGCAACTCCTCAGTAAAAGGCACATGACAGCCCACTTGGAGTTTGACATGAGAAACAAAGGTTCTCTGGTCTGATGAAACCAAGATTTTACTCTTTGGATTGAATGCCAAGTGTCACGTCTGGAGGAAACCCGGTATCATCCCTACAGTGAAGCATGGTGGTGGCAGCATCATTCTGTGGGTGGATGTTTTTCAGCGACATGGACTGGGAGACTAATCAGGATCGAGGGAAAGATGAAAGGAGTAAAGTACAGAGAGATCCTTGATGAAAACCTGCTCCAGAGCGCTCAGGACCTCAGACTGGGGTGAATGAATAATTTTGCACGCCCAATTTTTCAGTTTTTGATTTGTTAAAAAAGTTTGAAATATCCAATAAATGTCGTTCCACTTCATGATTGTGTCCCACTTGTTGTTGATTCTTCACAAAAAAATACAGTTTTATATCTTTATGTTTGAAGCCTGAAATGTGGCAAAAGGTCGCAAAGTTCAAGGGGGCCGAATACTTTCGCAAGGCACTGTACATGTAAATGTATCATGTAAGTGTAATATTTCAGTTTTTTATTTTCTATAAATTAGCAAACATGTCTAAAAACCTGTATTTGCAGTGTCCTTATTGGGTGTTGTGTGGAGATTGATGACGAAGAAAATAACATTTAATCCATTTTAGAATGAGGCTGTAACGTAACAAAATGTGAAAAAATTCAAGGGGTCTGAATACTTTCCGAATGCACTGTGGATGCTACAAACACACAGTTCGAAGCATTAGAATTAGAAGAACTGTGGCATTCTGATACAGAACACTCACATTATTAGCAACATGTGCATTACAGAGCAAGAGCAGGCAAATCACAACTGAAATGTACATCCTTTTATTTGTATTTTTTTATATATACTATTTTAAGAAAAAGTTCAGTCAATTGATGGAGACTAATTTGTAAGTTATTTTAAACTAAAATAAAATTGAAATAAATCACTTCACCAATTACTGTTCCAAATAGATTTGTGACGCTCCAATTTTTTTTTAAAATAATAACTTACCACATAATAAAATGGAATTTAATTAATAAATGTGTTTACCTGTGCTGTTGACCGTCACTGAGTTGGGGTCAATATTGAAAGCTGTGATGTTTTGAGCAGCATTTATCAAAACAGTGCCAATCTCTGTGATATTAGGCACCGAGGGGGAGCTGAATGCTACATTTACAGTATTGATGATGGATCCAGAGCTGAGAAGAAATGAGAGATAACATGTTAAATAGAAAGTGAGATCAATTTAAATCAACACACAACATGTAATACAAAAAAATCACCTGAATTCTGTCACATCCAAACTGTTGAAAGAGGTGAAAGCCGATCGATAGAAAGGTTCAAGCTGGAATGCAAAACAAGAAACAGATGAATTTTAAACAAACAACTTACTGTCAATTAAAAGTTGACTGTATTACTGTAACCTACCCCTCTCGTTAGGACATTCACATCTTCATTGTTTTGGGAGGCTCACCTGAGTTTTAATCAGCAATGCTCTGGTTTGAAAGGCCTGAGAAGATGTGTTTGATAGGTCAGAGGTAAATGTCTCTCCGCTGGACCTGAACACCACAGGAACCCTAGTGTTTGCAACAGCGGTAGTTGCAGTTGTGGTGGCTGTGACGATGGCAGGAGTAGCCGTTGTAGTTGTGGTGGCATTTGATGCACTAGTGACGGTTGTAGTGGGTAAAGCTGTAACAGTCGTTGTCGACACACCAGTGATGACTGAAGTGGGTTCAAAAGTTGTTGTCGACACACCAGTGATGACTGAAGTGGGTTCAAAAGTTGTTGTCGACACACCAGTGATGACTGAAGTGGGTTCAAAAGTTGTTGTCGACACACCAGTGATGACTGAAGTGGGTTCAAAAGTTGTTGTCGACACACCAGTGATGACTGAAGTGGGTTCAAAAGTTGTTGTCGACACACCAGTGATGACTGAAGTGGGTTCAAAAGTTGTTGTCGACACACCAGTGATGACTGAAGTGGGTTCAAAAGTTGTTGTCGACACACCAGTGATGACTGAAGAGGGTTCAAAAGTTGTTGTCGACACACCAGGGACGGTTGAAGTGAGTTCTTCAGTTTTTGTCAATGCAACACTTACAGTTGTAGTGGGTGCAGCTGTAATCGTTGTTGTCAATGCACCAGTTACGGTCGTCGTAAAGGGTACAGCCGTAATGATTGTTGTTGACACACCAGTGAGGGTTGTAGTGGATTCACCAGTTGTTGTAGATGAACCAGTGACTGCTCTAGTTTGTTCATCAGTTGTTTTTGTTGACTCAGTGATGGGTGTAGTGGGTTCATCAGTTGTGGTTGATGAAACCGTGACGGATGTAGTGGGTTCACCAGTTGTTTTAGTTGACTCAGTGATGGTTGCAGTGGAAACACTAGTTGTTGTTGACACACCAGTGACTGGTCTAGTTTGTTCACCAGTTGTATTTGTAGACTCAGTGATGGTCGTAGTGGGTTCACCAGTTGTTGTCGACACAGAAGTGACTGTTGTTGTGGGTTGAACAGTTGTTTTTGTTGACTTAGTGACGGTCGAAGTGGGTTCGCCAGTTGTTGACCACACACCAGTTACGGTCATAGTGGGTTCACCAGTTGATGTCAACACATCCGTGACAGTTTTAGTTGTTGCTGCAGTAACAGTAGTTGTTGATGCATAACTTGTTGTTGACACACCAATGATGGATGAAGTAAGATCAACAGTTGTTGTTGATTCTCCGGTGATGGTTGTAGTGGGTTCATCAGTTGTTGTTGATTCACCAGTGACTGTTGTTGTGAGTTCACCAGTTGTTTTTGTTGACTCAGTGATTGTCGTGGTGGGTTCACCAGTTATTGTTGATGCCCCAGTAACAGTTGTAGTGGTTTCACCAGTTGTTGTTGACACAGCAGTGACTGTTGAAGTGGGTTCACCAGTTGTTTTTGTTGACTCAGTGATGGTTGTAGTGGGTTCATCAGTTGTTGTGGACAAAGCTTTGACTGTTGATGTGGGTTGAACAGTTGTTTTTGTTGACTCAGTGATGCTTGTAGTGGGTTCTTCAGTTGTTGTTGATGAAACCGTGATGGATGTAGTGGGTTCACCAGTTGTTGTCGATGCATCATTCACGGTTGTAGTTGTTTCACCAGTTGTTGTCGATGCCCCAGTAACAGTTGTTGACACAACAGTGACTGTTGTTGTGGGTTCACCAGTTGTTTTTGTTGACTCAGTGATGGTTGTAGTGGGTTCATCAGTTGTTGATGTCACACCAGTGATGGTTGTAGTGGGTTCACCAGTTGTTGTTGATAACACAGTAACAGTTGTAGTGGGTTCACCAGTTGTTGATGATGACTCAGTGATTGTTGTAGTGGGTTCACCAGTTGTTGATGTCACACCAGTGATTGTTGTAGTGGGTTCACCAGTTGTTGATGTCACACCAGTGATGGTTGTAGTGGGTTCACCAGTTGTTGATGATGACTCAGTGATTTTTGTAGTGGGTTCACCAGTTGTTGATGTCACACCAGTGATGGTTTTAGTGGATTCACCAGTTGTTGATGATGACTCAGTGATAGTTGTAGTGGGTTCACCAGTTGTTGTTGACACAGCAGTGACTGTTGATGTGGGTTGATCAGTTGTTTTTGTTGACTCAGTGATAGTTGTAGTGGAAGATCCAGCTGTTGTTGATGAAACAGTAACACTTGTAGATGGTTCAACAGTTGCTGTCGATGGACCAGTAACAGTTGTTGTGGGTTCACCAGTTGTTGTTGACACACCAGTGATGGTTGTAGTGGGTTCATCAGTTGTTGTTGACACACCAGTTATAGTTGTAGTGGGTTCACCAGTTGTTGATGATGACTCAGTTTTAGTTGTAGTGGGTTCACCAGTTGTTGATGATGACTCCATTATAGTTGTAGTGGATTCACCAGTTGTTGATGATGACTCAGTTATAGTTGTAGTGGGTTCACCAGTTGTTGATGGTGACTCAGTGATTGTTGTAGTGGGTTCACCAGTTGTTGATGATGCCTCAGTGATTGTTGTAGTGGGTTCACCAGTTGTTGATGTCACACCAGTGATGGTTGTAGAAGGTCCATTTGTTGTTGATGATGACAAAGTGATGGTCGTAGTGGGTTCACCAGTTGTTGTTGACACACCAGTGATGGTCGTAGTGGGTTCACCAGTTGTTGATGATGACTCAGTAATAGTTGTAGTGGGTTCACCAGTTGTTGTTGATGACTCAGTTATAGTTGTAGTGGGTTCACCAGTTGTTGTTGACACACCAGTGATGGTCGTAGTGGGTTCACCAGTTGTTGTTGATGACTCAGTTATAGTTGTAGTGGATTCACCAGTTGTTGATGATGACTCAATGATTGTTGTAGTGGATTCACTAGTTGTTGATGTCACACCAGTGATAGTTGTAGACGGTTCATTTGTTGTTGATGATGACAAAGTGATGGTTGTAGTGGGTTCACCCGTTTTTGATGATGACTCAGTGATCGTTGTAGTGGGTTCACCAGTTGTTGATGATGACTCAGTGATAGTTGTAGTGGGTTCACCACTTGTTGATGATGACTCAGTTATAGTTGTAGTGGGTTCACCAGTTGTTGATGATGCACCAGTAACAGTTGTAGTGGGTTCACCAGTTGTTGATGATGACTCAGTGATAGTTGTAGTGGGTTCACCAGTTGTTGATGATGACTCAGTTATAGTTGTAGTGGGTTCACCAGTTGTTGATGATGCACCAGTAACAGTTGTAGTGGGTTCACCAGTTGTTGATGATGACTCAGTGATAGTTGTAGTGGGTTCACCAGTTGTTGATGATGACTCAGTTATAGTTGTATTGGGTTCACCAGTTGTTGATGATGCACCAGTAACAGTTGTAGTGGGTTCACCAGTTGTTGATGATGACTCAGTTATAGTTGTAGTGGGTTCACCAGTTGTTGTTGACACACCAGTAATGGTTGTAGTGGGTTCATCAGTTGTTGTTGACACACCAGTGATGGTTGTAGTGGGTTCATCAGTTGTTGTTGACACACCAGTGATGGTTGTAGTGGGTTCACCAGTTGTTGATGATGACTCAGTGATGGTTGTAGTGGGTTCACCAGTTGTTGATGATGACAAAGTGATGGTTGTAGTGGGTTCACCCATTGTTGATGATGACTCAGTGATAGTTGTAGTGGGTTCACCAGTTGTTGATGATGACTCAGTAATAGTTGTAGTGGGTTCACCAGTTGTTGTTGATAACACAGTAACAGTTGTAGTGGGTTCACCAGTTGTTGATGATGACTCAGTGATTGTTGTAGTGGGTTCACCAGTTGTTGATGTCACACCAGTGATTGTTGTAGTGGGTTCACCAGTTGTTGATGTCACACCAGTGATGGTTGTAGTGGGTTCACCAGTTGTTGATGATGACTCAGTGATTTTTGTAGTGGGTTCACCAGTTGTTGATGTCACACCAGTGATGGTTTTAGTGGATTCACCAGTTGTTGATGATGACTCAGTGATAGTTGTAGTGGGTTCACCAGTTGTTGTTGACACAGCAGTGACTGTTGATGTGGGTTGATCAGTTGTTTTTGTTGACTCAGTGATAGTTGTAGTGGAAGATCCAGCTGTTGTTGATGAAACAGTAACACTTGTAGATGGTTCAACAGTTGCTGTCGATGGACCAGTAACAGTTGTTGTGGGTTCACCAGTTGTTGTTGACACACCAGTGATGGTTGTAGTGGGTTCATCAGTTGTTGTTGACACACCAGTTATAGTTGTAGTGGGTTCACCAGTTGTTGATGATGACTCAGTTTTAGTTGTAGTGGGTTCACCAGTTGTTGATGATGACTCCATTATAGTTGTAGTGGATTCACCAGTTGTTGATGATGACTCAGTTATAGTTGTAGTGGGTTCACCAGTTGTTGATGGTGACTCAGTGATTGTTGTAGTGGGTTCACCAGTTGTTGATGATGCCTCAGTGATTGTTGTAGTGGGTTCACCAGTTGTTGATGTCACACCAGTGATGGTTGTAGAAGGTCCATTTGTTGTTGATGATGACAAAGTGATGGTCGTAGTGGGTTCACCAGTTGTTGTTGACACACCAGTGATGGTCGTAGTGGGTTCACCAGTTGTTGATGATGACTCAGTAATAGTTGTAGTGGGTTCACCAGTTGTTGTTGATGACTCAGTTATAGTTGTAGTGGGTTCACCAGTTGTTGTTGACACACCAGTGATGGTCGTAGTGGGTTCACCAGTTGTTGTTGATGACTCAGTTATAGTTGTAGTGGATTCACCAGTTGTTGATGATGACTCAATGATTGTTGTAGTGGATTCACTAGTTGTTGATGTCACACCAGTGATAGTTGTAGACGGTTCATTTGTTGTTGATGATGACAAAGTGATGGTTGTAGTGGGTTCACCCGTTTTTGATGATGACTCAGTGATCGTTGTAGTGGGTTCACCAGTTGTTGATGATGACTCAGTGATAGTTGTAGTGGGTTCACCACTTGTTGATGATGACTCAGTTATAGTTGTAGTGGGTTCACCAGTTGTTGATGATGCACCAGTAACAGTTGTAGTGGGTTCACCAGTTGTTGATGATGACTCAGTGATAGTTGTAGTGGGTTCACCAGTTGTTGATGATGACTCAGTTATAGTTGTAGTGGGTTCACCAGTTGTTGATGATGCACCAGTAACAGTTGTAGTGGGTTCACCAGTTGTTGATGATGACTCAGTGATAGTTGTAGTGGGTTCACCAGTTGTTGATGATGACTCAGTTATAGTTGTATTGGGTTCACCAGTTGTTGATGATGCACCAGTAACAGTTGTAGTGGGTTCACCAGTTGTTGATGATGACTCAGTTATAGTTGTAGTGGGTTCACCAGTTGTTGTTGACACACCAGTAATGGTTGTAGTGGGTTCATCAGTTGTTGTTGACACACCAGTGATGGTTGTAGTGGGTTCATCAGTTGTTGTTGACACACCAGTGATGGTTGTAGTGGGTTCACCAGTTGTTGATGATGACTCAGTGATGGTTGTAGTGGGTTCACCAGTTGTTGATGATGACAAAGTGATGGTTGTAGTGGGTTCACCCATTGTTGATGATGACTCAGTGATAGTTGTAGTGGGTTCACCAGTTGTTGATGATGACTCAGTAATAGTTGTAGTGGGTTCACCAGTTGTTGATGATGACTCAGTTATAGTTGTAGTGGGTTCACCAGTTGTTGTTGACACACCAGTGATGGTTGTAGTGGGTTCATCAGTTGTTGTTGACACACCAGTGATGGTTGTAGTGGGTTCACCAGTTGTTGATGATGACTCAGTGATAGTTGTAGTGGGTTCACCAGTTGTTGATGATGACAAAGTGATGGTTGTAGTGGGTTCACCCATTGTTGATGATGACTCAGTGATAGTTGTAGTGGGTTCACCAGTTGTTGATGATGACTCAGTGATAGTTGTAGTGGGTTCACCAGTTGTTGATGATGACTCAGTTATAGTGGTAGTGGGTTCACCAGTTGTTGATGATGCACCAGTAACAGTTGTAGTGGGTTCACCAGTTGTTGATGATGACTCCGTTATAGTTGTAGTGGATTCACCAGTTGTTGATGATGACTCAGTTATAGTTGTAGTGGGTTCACCAGTTGTTGATGGTGACTCAGTGATTGTTGTAGTGGGATCACCAGTTGTTGATGATGACTCACTGAATGTTGTAGTGGGTTCTCCAGTTGTTGATGTCACACCAGTGCTGGTTGTAGAAGGTCCATTTGTTGTTGATGATGACAAAGTGATGGTCGTAGTGGGTTCACCAGTTGTTGATGATGACTCAGTGATAGTTGTTGTGGGTTCACCAGTTGTTTTTGTTGACTCAGTGATGGTTGTAGTGGGTTCATCAGTTGTTGATGTCACACCAGTGATGGTTGTAGTGGGTTCACCAGTTGTTGTTGATAACACAGTAACAGTTGTAGTGGGTTCACCAGTTGTTGATGATGACTCAGTGATTGTTGTAGTGGGTTCACCAGTTGTTGATGTCACACCAGTGATTGTTGTAGTGGGTTCACCAGTTGTTGATGTCACACCAGTGATGGTTGTAGTGGGTTCACCAGTTGTTGATGATGACTCAGTGATTTTTGTAGTGGGTTCACCAGTTGTTGATGTCACACCAGTGATGGTTTTAGTGGATTCACCACTTGTTGATGATGACTCAGTTATAGTTGTAGTGGGTTCACCAGTTGTTGATGATGCACCAGTAACAGTTGTAGTGGGTTCACCAGTTGTTGATGATGACTCAGTGATAGTTGTAGTGGGTTCACCAGTCGTTGATGATGACTCAGTTATAGTTGTAGTGGGTTCACCAGTTGTTGATGATGCACCAGTAACAGTTGTAGTGGGTTCACCAGTTGTTGATGATGACTCAGTGATAGTTGTAGTGGGTTCACCAGTTGTTGATGATGACTCAGTTATAGTTGTAGTGGGTTCACCAGTTGTTGATGATGCACCAGTAACAGTTGTAGTGGGTTCACCAGTTGTTGATGATGACTCAGTTATAGTTGTAGTGGGTTCACCAGTTGTTGTTGACACACCAGTGATGGTTGTAGTGGGTTCATCAGTTATTGTTGACACACCAGTTATAGTTGTAGTGGGTTCACCAGTTGTTGATGATGACTCAGTTTTAGTTGTAGTGGGTTCACCAGTTGTTGATGATGCACCAGTAACAGTTGTAGTGGGTTCACCAGTTGTTGATGATGACTCCATTATAGTTGTAGTGGATTCACCAGTTGTTGATGATGACTCAGTTATAGTTGTAGTGGGTTCACCAGTTGTTGATGGTGACTCAGTGATTGTTGTAGTGGGTTCACCAGTTGTTGATGATGCCTCAGTGATTGTTGTAGTGGGTTCACCAGTTGTTGATGTCACACCAGTGATGGTTGTAGAAGGTCCATTTGTTGTTGATGATGACAAAGTGATGGTCGTAGTGGGTTCACCAGTTGTTGTTGACACACCAGTGATGGTCGTAGTGGGTTCACCAGTTGTTGATGATGACTCAGTAATAGTTGTAGTGGGTTCACCAGTTGTTGTTGATGACTCAGTTATAGTTGTAGTGGGTTCACCAGTTGTTGTTGACACACCAGTGATGGTCGTAGTGGGTTCACCAGTTGTTGATGATGACTCAGTAATAGTTGTAGTGGGTTCACCAGTTGTTGTTGATGACTCAGTTATAGTTGTAGTGGATTCACTAGTTGTTGATGATGACTCAATGATTGTTGTAGTGGATTCACTAGTTGTTGATGTCACACCAGTGATGGTTGTAGACGGTTCATTTGTTGTTGATGATGACAAAGTGATGGTTGTAGTGGGTTCACCCGTTGTTGATGATGACTCAGTGATCGTTGTAGTGGGTTCACCAGTTGTTGATGATGACTCAGTGATAGTTGTAGTGGGTTCACCACTTGTTGATGATGACTCAGTTATAGTTGTAGTGGGTTCACCAGTTGTTGATGATGCACCAGTAACAGTTGTAGTGGGTTCACCAGTTGTTGATGATGACTCAGTGATAGTTGTAGTGGGTTCACCAGTTGTTGATGATGACTCAGTTATAGTTGTAGTGGGTTCACCAGTTGTTGATGATGCACCAGTAACAGTTGTAGTGGGTTCACCAGTTGTTGATGATGACTCAGTGATAGTTGTAGTGGGTTCACCAGTTGTTGATGATGACTCAGTTATAGTTGTAGTGGGTTCACCAGTTGTTGATGATGCACCAGTAACAGTTGTAGTGGGTTCACCAGTTGTTGATGATGACTCAGTTATATTTGTAGTGGGTTCACCAGTTGTTGTTGACACACCAGTAATGGTTGTAGTGGGTTCATCAGTTGTTGTTGACACACCAGTGATGGTTGTAGTGGGTTCATCAGTTGTTGTTGACACACCAGTGATGGTTGTAGTGGGTTCACCAGTTGTTGATGTTGACTCAGTGATGGTTGTAGTGGGTTCACCAGTTGTTGATGATGACAAAGTGATGGTTGTAGTGGGTTCACCCATTGTTGATGATGACTCAGTGATAGTTGTAGTGGGTTCACCAGTTGTTGATGATGACTCAGTAATAGTTGTAGTGGGTTCACCAGTTGTTGATGATGACTCAGTTATAGTTGTAGTGGGTTCACCAGTTGTTGTTGACACACCAGTGATGGTTGTAGTGGGTTCATCAGTTGTTGTTGACACACCAGTGATGGTTGTAGTGGGTTCACCAGTTGTTGATGATGACTCAGTGATAGTTGTAGTGGGTTCACCAGTTGTTGATGATGACAAAGTAATGGTTGTAGTGGGTTCACCCATTGTTGATGATGACTCAGTGATAGTTGTAGTGGGTTCACCAGTTGTTGATGATGACTCAGTGATAGTTGTAGTGGGTTCACCAGTTGTTGATGATGACTCAGTTATAGTGGTAGTGGGTTCACCAGTTGTTGATGATGCACCAGTAACAGTTGTAGTGGGTTCACCAGTTGTTGATGATGACTCCGTTATAGTTGTAGTGGATTCACCAGTTGTTGATGATGACTCAGTTATAGTTGTAGTGGGTTCACCAGTTGTTGATGGTGACTCAGTGATTGTTGTAGTGGGTTCACCAGTTGTTGATGATGACTCACTGAATGTTGTAGTGGGTTCTCCAGTTGTTGATGTCACACCAGTGCTGGTTGTAGAAGGTCCATTTGTTGTTGATGATGACAAAGTGATGGTCGTAGTGGGTTCACCAGTTGTTGATGATGGCTCAGTGATAGTTGTAGTGGGTTCACCAGTTGTTGTTGACACACCAGTGATGGTCGTAGTGGGTTCACCAGTTGTTGATGATGACTCAGTTATAGTTGTATTGGGTTCACCAGTTGTTGATGGTGACTCAGTGATAGTTGTAGTGTGTTCACCAGTTGTTGATGATGCACCAGTAACAGTTGTAGTGGGTTCACCAGTTGTTGATGATGACTCAGTGATAGTTGTAGTGGGTTCACCAGTTGTTGATGATGACTCAGTGATAGTTGTAGTGTGTTCACCAGTTGTTGATGATGCACCAGTAACAGTTGTAGTGGGTTCACCAGTTGTTGATGATGACTCAGTGATAGTTGTAGTGGGTTCACCAGTTGTTGATGATGACTCAGTGATAGTTGTAGTGTGTTCACCAGTTGTTGATGATGCACCAGTAACAGTTGTAGTGGGTTCACCAGTTGTTGATGATGACTCAGTGATAGTTGTAGTGGGTTCACCAGTTGTTGATGATGCACCAGTAACAGTTGTAGTGGGTTCACCAGTTGTTGATGATGACTCAGTTATAGTTGTAGTGGGTTCACCAGTTGTTGTTGACACACCAGTGATGGTTGTTGTGGGTTCATCAGTTGTTGTTGACACACCAGTGATGGTTGTAGTGGGTTCATCAGTTGTTGTTGACACACCAGTGATGGTTGTAGTGGGTTCATCAGTTGTTGATGATGCACCAGTAACAGTTGTAGTGGGTTCACCAGTTGTTGATGATGACTCAGTGATAGTTGTAGTGGGTTCACCAGTTGTTGATGATGACAAAGTGATGGTTGTAGTGGGTTCACCAGTTGTTGATGATGACTCAGTGATTGTTGTAGTGGGTTCACCAGTTGTTGATGTCACACCAGTGATGGTTGTAGAAGGTCCATTTGTTGTTGATGATGACAAAGTGATGGTCGTAGTGGGTTCACCAGTTGTTGATGATGACTCAGTGATAGTTGTAGTGGGTTCACCAGTTGTTGTTGACACACCAGTGATGGTCGTAGTGGGTTCACCAGTTGTTGATGATGACTCAGTTATAGTTGTAGTGGGTTCACCAGTTGTTGATGGTGACTCAGTGATTGTTGTAGTGGGTTCACCAGTTGTTGATGATGACTCAGTGATTGTTGTAGTGGGTTCACCAGTTGTTGATGTCACACCAGTGATGGTTGTAGAAGGTCCATTTGTTGTTGATGATGACAAAGTGATGGTCGTAGTGGGTTCACCAGTTGTTGATGATGACTCAGTGATAGTTGTAGTGGGTTCACCAGTTGTTGTTGACACACCAGTGATGGTCGTAGTGGGTTCACCAGTTGTTGATGATGACTCAGTAATAGTTGTAGTGGGTTCACCAGTTGTTGTTGATGACTCAGTTATAGTTGTAGTGGATTCACTAGTTATTGATGATGACTCAATGATTGTTGTAGTGGGTTCACCAGTTGTTGATGTCACACCAGTGATGGTTGTAGTGGGTTCACCAGTTGTTGATGTCACACCAGTGATGGTTGTAGACGGTTCATTTGTTGTTGATGATGACAAAGTGATGGTTGTAGTGTGTTCACCAGTTGTTGATGATGCACCAGTAACAGTTGTAGTGGGTTCACCAGTTGTTGATGATGACTCAGTGATAGTTGTAGTGGGTTCACCAGTTGTTGATGATGACTCAGTTATAGTTGTAGTGGGTTCACCAGTTGTTGATAATGCACCAGTAACAGTTGTAGTGGGTTCACCAGTTGTTGATGATGACTCAGTTATAGTTGTAGTGGGTTCACCAGTTGTTGTTGACACACCAGTAACAGTTGTAGTGGGTTCACCAGTTGTTGATGATGACTCAGTAATAGTTGTAGTGGGTTCACCAGTTGTTGATGATGCACCAGTAACAGTTGTAATGGGTTCACCAGTTGTTGATGATGACTCAGTTATAGTTGTAGTGGGTTCACCAGTTGTTGATGATGACTCAGTTATAGTTGTAGTGGGTTCACCAGTTGTTGATGATGAACCAATGACTGCTCTTGTGTGTTCACCAGTTGATTTTGTAGACTCAGTGATAGTTGTAGTGGGTTCACCAGATGTTGATGATGACTCAGTTATAGTTGTAGTGGGTTCACCAGTTGTTGTTGACACACCAGTGATGGTTGTAGTGGGTTCATCAGTTGTTGTTGACACACCAGTGATGGTTGTAGTGGGTTCACCAGTTGTTGATGATGACTCAGTGATAGTTGTAGTGGGTTCACCAGTTGTTGATGATGACAAAGTGATGGTTGTAGTGGGTTCACCCATTGTTGATGATGACTCAGTGATAGTTGTAGTGGGTTCACCAGTTGTTGATGATGACTCAGTGATAGTTGTAGTGGGTTCACCAGTTGTTGATGAGGACTCAGTGATTGTTGTAGTGGGTTCAACAGTTGTTGATGATGCACCAGTAACAGTTGTAGTGGGTTCACCAGTTGTTGATGATGACTCAGTTATAGTTGTAGTGGGTTCACCAGTTGTTGTTGACACACCAGTGATGGTTGTAGTGGGTTCATCAGTTGTTGTTGACACACCAGTGATGGTTGTAGTGGGTTCATCAGTTGTTGATGATGACTCAGTGATAGTTGTAGTGGGTTCACCAGTTGTTGATGATGACAAAGTGATGGTTGTAGTGGGTTCACCCATTGTTGATGATGACTCAGTGATGGTTGTAGTGGGTTCACCAGTTGTTGATGTCACACCAGTGATGGTTGTAGTGGGTTCACCAGTTGTTGATGTCACACCAGTGATGGTTGTAGTGGGTTCACCAGTTGTTGATGATGACTCAGTTATAGTTGTAGTGGGTTCAGCAGTTGTTGATAATGACTCAGTTATAGTTGTAGTGGGTTCACCAGTTGTTGATGATGACTCAGTGATAGCTGTAGTGGGTTCACCAGTTGTTGATGATGACTCAGTGATAGCTGTAGCGGGTTCACCAGTTGTTGTTGGCACACCAGTGAAGGTTGTAGAAGGCTCATTAGTTGTTGTAGGAACACCAGTGATTGTCGAAGTGGGTTCACCAGTTGTTGTTGGCACACCAGTGATGGTTGTAGTGGGTTCACCAGTTGTTGATGATGACTCAGTTATAGTTGTAGTTTGTTCACCAGTTGTTGTTGACACACCAGTGATGGTTGTAGTGGGTTCACCAGTTGTTGTTGACACACCAGTGATGGTTGTAGTGGGTTCATCAGTTGTTGTTGACACACCAGTGATGGTTGTAGTGGGTTCATCAGTTGTTGTTGACACAACAGTGATGGTTGTAGTGGGTTCACCAGTTGTTTTTGTTGACTCAGTGATGGTTGTAGTGGAAGATCCAGCTGTTGTTGATGAAACAGTAACACTTGTAGTTGGTTCACCAGTTGTATTTGTAGACTCAGTTATAGTTGTAGTGGGTTCACCAGTTGTTGATGATGACTCAGTTATAGTTGTAGTGGGTTCACCAGTTGTTGATGATGACTCAGTGATTGTTGTAGTGGGTTCACCAGTTGTTGATGTCACACCAGTGATGGTTGTTGTGGGTTCACCAGTTGTTGATGATGACTCAGTGATTGTTGTAGTGGGTTCACCAGTTGTTGATGTCACACCAGTGATGGTTGTTGTGGGTTCACCAGTTGTTGATGATGACTCAGTGATTGTTGTAGTGGGTTCACCAGTTGTTGATGTCACACCAGTGATGGTTGTAGTGGGTTCACCAGTTGTTGATGATGACTCAGTAATAGTTGTAGTGGGTTCACCAGTTGTTGATAATGACTCAGTTATAGTTGTAGTATATTCACCAGTTGTTGATGATGACTCAGTGATTGTTGTAGTGGGTTCACCAGTTGTTGTTGATGACTCAGTTATAGTTGTAGTGGATTCACTAGTTATTGATGATGACTCAATGATTGTTGTAGTGGGTTCACCAGTTGTTGATGTCACACCAGTGATGGTTGTAGTGGGTTCACCAGTTGTTGATGTCACACCAGTGATGGTTGTAGACGGTTCATTTGTTGTTGATGATGACAAAGTGATGGTTGTAGTGTGTTCACCAGTTGTTGATGATGCACCAGTAACAGTTGTAGTGGGTTCACCAGTTGTTGATGATGACTCAGTGATAGGTGTAGTGGGTTCACCAGTTGTTGATGATGACTCAGTTATAGTTGTAGTGGGTTCACCAGTTGTTGATAATGCACCAGTAACAGTTGTAGTGGGTTCACCAGTTGTTGATGATGACTCAGTTATAGTTGTAGTGGGTTCACCAGTTGTTGTTGACACACCAGTAACAGTTGTAGTGGGTTCACCAGTTGTTGATGATGACTCAGTAATAGTTGTAGTGGGTTCACCAGTTGTTGATGATGCACCAGTAACAGTTGTAATGGGTTCACCAGTTGTTGATGATGACTCAGTTATAGTTGTAGTGGGTTCACCAGTTGTTGATGATGACTCAGTTATAGTTGTAGTGGGTTCACCAGTTGTTGATGATGAACCAATGACTGCTCTTGTGTGTTCACCAGTTGATTTTGTAGACTCAGTGATAGTTGTAGTGGGTTCACCAGATGTTGATGATGACTCAGTTATAGTTGTAGTGGGTTCACCAGTTGTTGTTGACACACCAGTGATGGTTGTAGTGGGTTCATCAGTTGTTGTTGACACACCAGTGATGGTTGTAGTGGGTTCACCAGTTGTTGATGATGACTCAGTGATAGTTGTAGTGGGTTCACCAGTTGTTGATGATGACAAAGTGATGGTTGTAGTGGGTTCACCCATTGTTGATGATGACTCAGTGATAGTTGTAGTGGGTTCACCAGTTGTTGATGATGACTCAGTGATAGTTGTAGTGGGTTCACCAGTTGTTGATGAGGACTCAGTGATTGTTGTAGTGGGTTCAACAGTTGTTGATGATGCACCAGTAACAGTTGTAGTGGGTTCACCAGTTGTTGATGATGACTCAGTTATAGTTGTAGTGGGTTCACCAGTTGTTGTTGACACACCAGTGATGGTTGTAGTGGGTTCATCAGTTGTTGTTGACACACCAGTGATGGTTGTAGTGGGTTCATCAGTTGTTGATGATGACTCAGTGATAGTTGTAGTGGGTTCACCAGTTGTTGATGATGACAAAGTGATGGTTGTAGTGGGTTCACCCATTGTTGATGATGACTCAGTGATGGTTGTAGTGGGTTCACCAGTTGTTGATGTCACACCAGTGATGGTTGTAGTGGGTTCACCAGTTGTTGATGTCACACCAGTGATGGTTGTAGTGGGTTCACCAGTTGTTGATGATGACTCAGTTATAGTTGTAGTGGGTTCAGCAGTTGTTGATAATGACTCAGTTATAGTTGTAGTGGGTTCACCAGTTGTTGATGATGACTCAGTGATAGCTGTAGTGGGTTCACCAGTTGTTGATGATGACTCAGTGATAGCTGTAGCGGGTTCACCAGTTGTTGTTGGCACACCAGTGAAGGTTGTAGAAGGCTCATTAGTTGTTGTAGGAACACCAGTGATTGTCGAAGTGGGTTCACCAGTTGTTGTTGGCACACCAGTGATGGTTGTAGTGGGTTCACCAGTTGTTGATGATGACTCAGTTATAGTTGTAGTTTGTTCACCAGTTGTTGTTGACACACCAGTGATGGTTGTAGTGGGTTCACCAGTTGTTGTTGACACACCAGTGATGGTTGTAGTGGGTTCATCAGTTGTTGTTGACACACCAGTGATGGTTGTAGTGGGTTCATCAGTTGTTGTTGACACAACAGTGATGGTTGTAGTGGGTTCACCAGTTGTTTTTGTTGACTCAGTGATGGTTGTAGTGGAAGATCCAGCTGTTGTTGATGAAACAGTAACACTTGTAGTTGGTTCACCAGTTGTATTTGTAGACTCAGTTATAGTTGTAGTGGGTTCACCAGTTGTTGATGATGACTCAGTTATAGTTGTAGTGGGTTCACCAGTTGTTGATGATGACTCAGTGATTGTTGTAGTGGGTTCACCAGTTGTTGATGTCACACCAGTGATGGTTGTTGTGGGTTCACCAGTTGTTGATGATGACTCAGTGATTGTTGTAGTGGGTTCACCAGTTGTTGATGTCACACCAGTGATGGTTGTTGTGGGTTCACCAGTTGTTGATGATGACTCAGTGATTGTTGTAGTGGGTTCACCAGTTGTTGATGTCACACCAGTGATGGTTGTAGTGGGTTCACCAGTTGTTGATGATGACTCAGTAATAGTTGTAGTGGGTTCACCAGTTGTTGATAATGACTCAGTTAAAGTTGTAGTATATTCACCAGTTGTTGATGATGACTCAGTGATTGTTGTAGTGGGTTCACCAGTTGTTGATGTCACACCAGTGATGGTTGTAGAAGGTTCATTTGTTGTTGATGATGACAAAGTGATTGTTGTAGTGGGTTCACCAGTTGTTGATGATGACTCAATGATTGTTGTAGTAGGTTCACCAGTTGTTGATGATGACTCAGAGTTGGTCGTAGTGGGTTCACCAGTTGTTGTAGATGAACCAGTGACAGATGTTGTGGGTTCACCAGTTGCTGTCGATGGACCAGTAACAGTTGTAGTGGGTTCACCAGTTGTTGATGATGACCCAGTTATAGTTGTAGTGCGTTCACCAGTTGTTGATGATGACGCAGTGATTGTTGTAGTGGGTTCACCAGTTGTTGATGTCACACCAGTGATGGTTGTAGTGGGTTCACCAGTTGTTGATGATGACTCACTGATTGTTGTAGTGGGTTCACCAGTTGTTGATGATGACTCAGTGATTGTTGTAGTGGGTTCACCAGTTGTTGATGTCACACCAGTGATTGTTGTAGTGGGTTCACCAGTTGTTGATGTCACACCAGTGATGGTTGTAGACGGTTCATTTGTTGTTGATGATGACTCAGTGATGGTCGTAGTGGGTTCACCAGTTGTTGTTGACACACCAGTGATGGTTGTAGTGGGTTCACCAGATGTTGATGTTGACTTAGTTATAGTTGTAGTGGATTCACCAGTTGTTGATGATGACTCAGTTATAGTTGTAGTGGGTTCACCAGTTGTTGATGATGACTCAGTTATAGTTGTAGTGGGTTCACCAGTTGTTGATGATGACTCAGTTATAGGTTTAGTGGGTTCACCAGTTGTTGATGTCACACCAGTGATGGTTGTTGTGGGTTCACCAGTTGTTGATGTCACACCAGTGATGGTTGTAGTGGGTTCACCAGTTGTTGATGATGACTCAGTTATAGGTTTAGTGGGTTCACCAGTTGTTGATGTCAGACCCGTGATGGTTGTCGTGGGTTCACCAGTTGTTGATGATGACTCAGTGATAGTTGTTGTGGGTTCACCAGTTGTTGATGATGACTCAGTTATAGTTGTAATGGGTTCACCAGTTGTTGATGATGACTCAGTGATAGTTGTAGTGGGTTCACCAGTTGTTGTTGATGACTCAGTTATAGTTGTAGTGGGTTCACCAGTTGTTGATGTCACACCAGTGATGGTTGTAGACGGTTCATTTGTTGTTGATGATGACTCAGTGATGGTCGTAGTGGGTTCACCAGTTGTTGATAATGACTCAGTGATAGTTGTAGTGGGTTCACCAGTTGTTGATGATGACTCAGTTATAGGTTTAGTGGGTTCACAAGTTGTTGATGATGACTCAGTTATAGTTGTAGTGGGTTCACCAGTTGTTGATGATGACTCAGTTATAGGTTTAGTGGGTTCACCAGTTGTTGATGTCACACCAGTGATGTTTGTCGTGGGTTCACCAGTTGTTGATGAAGACTCAATGATAGTTGTTGTGGGTTCACCAGTTGTTGTTGACACACCAGTGATGGTTGTAGTGGGTTCATCAATTGTTGTTGACACACCAGTGATGGTTGTCGTGGGTTCACCAGTTGTTGATGATGACTCAGTGATAGTTGTAGTGGGTTCACCAGTTGTTGTTGACACACCAGTGATGGTCGTAGTGGGTTCACCAGTTGTTGATGATGCCCCAGTAACAGTTGTAGTGGGTTCACCAGTTGTTTTTGTTGACTCAGTGATGGTTGTAGTGGGTTCACCAGTTGTTGATGATGACTCAGTTATAGTTGTAGTGGATTCACCAGTTGTTGATGATGAATCAGTGATTGTTGTAGTGGGTTCACCAGTTGTTGATGTCACACCAGTGATGGTTGTCGTGGGTTCACCAGTTGTTGATGATGACTCAGTGATTGTTGTAGTGGGTTCACCAGTTGTTGATAATGACTCAGTGATTGTTGTAGTGGGTTCACCAGTTGTTGATGTCACACCAGTGATGGTTGTCGTGGGTTCACCAGTTGTTGATGATGACTCAGTGATTGTCGTAGTGGGTTCACCAGTTGTTGACACACCAGTGATGGTTGTAGTGGGTTCATCAGTTGTTGATGATGACTCAGTAATAGTTGTAGTGGGTTCACCAGTTGTTGATAATGACTCAGTTATAGTTGTAGTATATTCACCAGTTGTTGATGATGACTCAGTTATAGTTGTAGTGGGTTCACCAGTTGTTGATAATGACTCAGTGATTGTTGTAGTGGGTTCACCAGTTGTTGATGTCACACCAGTGATGGTTGTAGAAGGTTCATTTGTTGTTGATGATGACAAAGTGATGGTTGTAGTGGGTTCTCCAGTTGTTGTTGATGACTCAGTTATAGTTGTAGTGGGTTCACCAGTTGTTGATGATGCCTCAGTGATTGTTGTAGTGGGTTCACCAGTTGTTGATGATGACTCAGTTATAGTTGTAGTGGGTTCACCAGTTGTTGATGATGACTCAGAGTTGGTCGTAGTGGGTTCACCAGTTGTTGTAGATGAACCAGTGACAGTTATAGTGGGTTCACCAGTTGTTGATGATGACTCAGTGATGGTTGTAGTGGGTTCACCAGTTGTTGATGTCACACCAGTGATTGTTGTAGTGGGATCACCAGTTGTTGATGATGACTCAGTGATGGTCGTAGTGGGTTCACCAGTTGTTGTTGACACACCAGTGATGGTTGTAGTGGGTTCACCAGTTGTTGATGTTGACTTAGTTATAGTTGTAGTGGGTTCACCAGTTGTTGATGATGACTCAGTTATAGGTTTAGTGGGTTCACCAGTTGTTGATGTCACACCAGTGATGGTTGTCGTGGGTTCACCAGTTGTTGATGTCACACCAGTGATGGTTGTTGTGGGTTCACCAGTTGTTGATGATGACTCAGTGATAGTTGTTGTGGGTTCACCAGTTGTTGTTGACACACCAGTGATGGTTGTAGTGGGTTCATCAGTTGTTGTTGACACACCAGTGATGGTTGTCGTGGGTTCACCAGTTGTTGTTGACACACCAGTGATGGTCGTAGTGGGTTCACCAGTTGTTGATGATGCCCCAGTAACAGTTGTAGTGGGTTCACCAGTTGTTTTTGTTGACTCAGTGATGGTTGTAGTGGGTTCACCAGTTGTTGATGATGACTCAGTTATAGTTGTAGTGGGTTCACCAGTTGTTGATGATGACTCAGTTATAGTTGTAGTGGTTTCACCAGTTATTGATGATGACTGAGTAATAGTTGTAGTGGATTCACCAGTTGTTGATGATGACTCAGTTATAGTTGTAGTGGATTCACCAGTTGTTGATGATGACTCAGTGATTGTTGTAGTGGGTTCACCAGTTGTTGATGTCACACCAGTAATGGTTGTAGAAGGTTCATTTGTTGTTGATGATGACAAAGTGATGGTTGTAGTGGGTTCACCAGTTGTTGATGATGACTCAGTGATAGCTGTAGTGGGTTCACCAGTTGTTGTTGGCACACCAGTGATGGTTGTAGACGGCTCATTAGTT
Organism: Oncorhynchus mykiss; assembly: GCF_013265735.2. Classification (NCBI taxonomy): domain Eukaryota; kingdom Metazoa; phylum Chordata; class Actinopteri; order Salmoniformes; family Salmonidae; genus Oncorhynchus; species Oncorhynchus mykiss. The sequence continues at coordinate 60,018,795 of NC_048585.1, read as the reverse complement.
GTTGTAGGAACACCAGTGATTGTCGTAGTGGGTTCACCAGTTGTTGTCGACACAGCAGTGATGGTTGTAGTGGGTTCACCAGTTGTTGTCGACACAGCAGTGATGGTTGTAGTGGGTTCACCAGTTTTTGATGATGACTCAGTTATAGTTGTCGTGGGTTCACCAGTTGTTGATGATGACTCAGTGATTGTTGTAGTGGGTTCACCAGTTGTTGATGTCACACCAGTGATGGTTGTTGTGTGTTCATCAATTGTTGATGATGACTTAGTTATAGTTGTAGTGGGTTCACCAGTTGTTGATAATGACTCAGTGATTGTTGTAGTGGTTTCACCAGTTGTTGTTGACAACACAGTGACTGTTCTTGTGGGTTCACCAGTTGTTTTTGTTGACTCAGTGATGGTTGTAGTGGGTTCACCAGTTGTTGATGATGACTCAGTGATTGTTGTAGTGGGTTCACCAGTTGTTGATGTCACACCAGTGATGGTTGTAGTGGATTCACCAGTTGTTGATGATGACTCAGTAATAGTTGTAGTGGGTTCACCAGTTGTTGATGATGACTCAGTTATAGTTGTAGTGGGTTCACCAGTTGTTGATGATGACTCAGTGATTGTTGTAGTGGGTTCACCAGTTGTTGATGATGACTCAGTTATAATTGTAGTGGGTTCACCAGTTGTTGATGTCACACCAGTGATGGTTGTAGAAGGTTCATTTGTTGTTGATGATGACAAAGTGATGGTTGTAGTGGGTTCACCAGTTGTAGATGATGACTCAGTGATAGCTGTAGTGGGTTCACCAGTTGTTGTTGGCACACCAGTGATGGTTGTAGAAGGCTCATTAGTTGTTGTAGGAACACCAGTGATTGTCGTAGTGGGTTCACCAGTTGTTGTCGACACAGCAGTGATGGTTGTAGTGGGTTCACCAGTTGTTGATGATGACTCAGTTATAGTTGTAGTGGATTCACCAGTTGTTGATGATGACTCAGTAATAGTTGTAGTGGGTTCACCAGTTGTTGATGATGACTCAGTTATAGTTGTAGTGGGTTCACCAGTTGTTGATGATGACTCAGTGATTGTTGTAGTGGGTTCACCAGTTGTTGATGATGACTCAGTTATAATTGTAGTGGGTTCACCAGTTGTTGATGTCACACCAGTGATGGTTGTAGAAGGTTCATTTGTTGTTGATGATGACAAAGTGATGGTTGTAGTGGGTTCACCAGTTGTAGATGATGACTCAGTGATAGCTGTAGTGGGTTCACCAGTTGTTGTTGGCACACCAGTGATGGTTGTAGAAGGCTCATTAGTTGTTGTAGGAACACCAGTGATTGTCGTAGTGGGTTCACCAGTTGTTGTCGACACAGCAGTGATGGTTGTAGTGGGTTCACCAGTTGTTGATGATGACTCAGTGATTGTTGTAGTGGGTTCACCAGTTGTTGATGATGACTCAGTGATTGTTGTAGTGGGTTCACCAGTTGTTGATGATGACTCAGTGATTGTTGTAGTGGGTTCACCAGTTGTTGATGATGACTCAGTGATTGTTGTAGTGGGTTCACCAGTTGTTGATGATGACTCAGTGATTGTTGTAGTGGGTTCACCAGTTGTTGATGTCACACCAGTGATGGTTGTAGTGGGTTCACCAGTTGTTGATGATGACTCAGTGATAGTTGTAGTGGGTTCACCAGTTGTTGTTGGCACACCAGTGATGGTTGTAGAAGGCTCATTAGTTGTTGTAGGAACACCAGTTATTGTCGTCGTGGGTTCACCAGTTGTTGATGATGACTCAGTGATTGTTGTAGTGGGTTCACCAGTTGTTGATGTCACACCAGTGATAGTTGTAGTGGGTTCACCAGTTGTTGATGATGACTCAGTTATAGTTGTAGTGGGTTCACCAGTTGTTTTTGTTGACTCAGTGATGGTTGTAGTGGGTTCATCAGTCGTTGTTGATGAAACCGTGACGGATGTAGTGGGTTCACCAGTTGTTGTCGATGCCCCAGTAATAGTTGCAGTGGGTTCATCAGTTGTTGTTGATGAAACCGTGACGGATGTAGTGGGTTCACCAGTTGTTGTCGATGCCCCAGTAATAGTAGTAGTGGGTTCACCAGTTGTTGTTGACACAACAGTTTCTGTTGTGGGTTCACCAGTTGTAATGGTTGACTCAGTGATGGTTGTAGTGGGTTCATCAGTCGTTGTTGATGAAACCGTGACGGATGTAGTGGGTTCACCAGTTGTTGTCGATGCCCCAGTAACAGTTGTATTGAGTTCACCAGTTGTTGTTGACACAGCAGTGACTGTTGTTGTGGGTTCACCAGTTATTTTTGTTGACTCAGTGATGGTTGTAGTGGGTTCACCAGTTGTTGTTGATGAACCAATGACTGCTCTTGTGTTTTCTTCAGTTGTTTTTGTTGACTCAGTTATAGTTGTAGTGGGTTCACCAGTTGTTGATGACACAACAGTAACAGTTGTAGGTGGTTCACCAGTTGTTGTCGACAGAGCAGTGACTGTTGTTGTGGGTTCATCAGTTGTTGTTGATGAAACCGTGACGGACGTAGTGGGTTCACCAGTTGTTGTCGATGCACCATTCACGGCTGTAGTGAGTTCACCAGTTGTTGTCGATGCCCCAGTAACAGTTGTAGTGGGTTCACCAGTTGTTGTTGACACAGCAGTGACTGTTGTTCTGGGTTCACCAGTTGTTTTTGTTGACTCAGTGACAGTCGTAGTGGGTTCACCAGTTGTTGTCGATGCACCATTCACGGTTGTAGTGGATTCACCAGTTGTTGTCGACACAGCAGTGACTGGTGTTGTGGGTTCACCAATTGTTTTTGTTGACTCAGTCATGGTTGTCGTTGGTTCATCAGTTGTTGTTGACACACCAGTGATGGTTGTAGTGGGTTCACCAGTTGTTGTTGACACACCAGTGATGGTTGTAGTGGGTTCACCAGTTGTTGTTGACACACCAGTGATGGTTGTAGTGGGTTCACCAGTTGTTGTTGACACACCAGTGATGGTTGTAGTGGGTTCACCAGTTGTTGTTGACACACCAGTGATGGTCGTAGTGGGTTCACCAGTTGTTGATAATGCACCAGTAACAGTTGTAGTTGTTTCACCAGTTGTTGTTGACACACCAGTGATGGTTGTAGTGGGTTCACCAGTTGTTGATGATGACTCAGTTATAGTTGTAGTGGGTTCACCAGTTGTTGTTGATAAAACGGTGATGGTTGTAGTGGGTTCACCAGTTGTTGATGAAACAGTGTCGGTTGTAGTGGGTTCACTAGTTGTTTTTGTTGACTCAGTGACGGATGTAGTGGGTTCACTAGTTGTTTTTGATAACAACACCTGTGTTGGTTGTAGTCGGTGCATAAGTTGTTTTTGATGCACCAGTGCCTTTTGAAGTGATTTCACTAATAGTTGTCGATGCATTAGTGACAGTTGTAGTGGGGTCATCAGTTGTTGGTGGTGAATCATTGTCTGTTGTATTGGGCTCACCAGTTTTTGTCGATGCATCAATGGCTTTTGCAGTGTGTTCACCATTCGTTGTCGATGTGTCACTGACGGTTGTAGTTTTTTCACCAGTTTTTCTGGAGGAATGATTGATGGTTGTGGCGGGTTCACCGGTTGTTGTCGATGACCAAGAAACGATTGTAATGGGTTCACCATTAGTTTTTGATAACTCATTGGTAGTCGTAGTGGGATCACGAGTTGTTCTTGGTCAGTCAGTGACGTTTGTAGTTGTTCACCAGTTGTTGATGCATCTTTGACGGTTGTAGAGGGTTCACCAGTTGTTGATGCATCTTTGACGGTTGTAGTGGGTTCACCAGTTGTTGATGCATCTTTGACGGTTGTAGTGGGTTCACCAGTTGTTGATGCATCTTTGATGGTTGTAGTGGTTGCAGTTGTAGGATTCATTGTAATGACCACTATTGTTCAACATAAACAGAGTAAAATGTATCTGATTAAAATTGTAACAATGACATCATAGATATATATTCCAAAATGTCAAATTCTTATGAATACACGTCCCTTACCCATTAGAAGGAGCGCTGTTGCTATAACCTGGTATAGACTCATCATATGTGTTCTTTGAGAATTATGATCTGAAGACATAAATATACAATACAATGGATTTGGTTAAAGCACAACAACTGTTCAAATTGGGAGAGGTAAAACTAATACCATGAAAATATGACCTACAGTGCTTGTGTCCTATTAGCTACCTCCACATATAACCTTCTCCATCACTAGCTCAACACAAATATATCCAAATAGGTAATGTTTTCACTAATCAGATCAGATTCCCTAATCACTTCAGTCAATACCCAAATTTTAAAAAAGGTATAGGTTACGTACATATATTTTGCAGATGTTATAGCAGCGACATGCTTATGTTTTTAGCTCCAACAGTGCATTAATAATTAACAATAGAAATCAATACACATAAATCCCTCAAATAAATATAAAGAAATTAAGAAATATCAGAACGAGCCATGTCAGGAATTTATTTTACTAGGCAAATCTGGCAAATCTGTTAAGAACAAGTTCTTATTTTCAATGACGGCATCATTGCCCCTTGGTCAGAGGCAGAACAACAGATTTTTTTATTTGTCAGCTTAGGGATTCACTCCAGCAGGTTTTCGGTTACTCGCCCAACAATCTAACCACTAGACTCCCTGACACCCCATAGAAAGGTGTGTACAGCAGTAGTTATATAGGATGAGCCAAAAATACAGTTCAGTTCAAACCCGACTGAATTAAATACCGTTTAAATATCACCCATCTACACACAATACCCCATAAAGACTGTTTTTCAAACATGTTTCTGAAAATGTTAGCTAATTTATTGAAAATGAAGTAATTCTCCAGGAGGCGTTGGAAAACCTGTCGGACGTAAAACACGTGTTCTTGGGTGGAGAGGGAGAAGACGAGGATGGCATCAAGAAAGACGAAGACCAAACGGTTCAACATGTCATGGAGAACATTAACCAGAGCCTGGAACAAAGCAGGGGTGATGGTAGGCCAAATTACATGACCATATACTCGTAGTGACTGCTGGCTGTGTTGAAGGCAGTCTTCCACTCCTCCCCTTCCCGTATCCGCACCAGGTGGTAGGCGTTCCCTAGGTCCATCTTGGAGAACATGGTCACCTCCTGGAGCGGCTCGAAGGCCGAGGAGATGACTGGTTGCGGGCAGCGGTTCTTCACCGTGGTGTCGTCGAGACACCGGAAATCAATACACAGGCTCAGGGTTTTGCACTTCTTCTCCACAAAGAAGAACCCTGCTCCGGCGGGGGAGGCAGAAGGACTGTTGAACCCTGCAGATGGGGAGTCTTCAATGTAGGTCTTCATAGCCTTGGTCTCTAGACCTGACAGAGAGCACAGTCGTCCCCGGGTCGGAGTGGTCCATGGGAGAAGGTCAATCTCGCAGTCATAGGGTCAGTGCGGCAGAAGCGAAGTAGCCCGGGCCTTAATGAACACCTCCCGGAGGGCCTGGTACTCCATGGGAATGGCGGAAAGGTCCGGGGCATCTTCCGAGCCCCCAGGAAGACGTCCCAGGGCAGGCTGCGCTGAATTCAGGCAATGGGCATGGCAGAATGGGCTCCAGCCCATGATGGCACCAGCAGACCAGTCAGTGAGAGGATTGTGTCACTGGAGCCAGGAAAATTCCAATAATACAGGAACCTGAAGAAACTTTATGAGCAGGAATTGAATCGTCTCGCTGTGGTTCACTGCTCACACACGTAAGTTGATGGGGGTGGTATTGTGCTTGACCCGGCCTACGTAAGTTGATGGGGGTGGTATTGTGCTTGACCCGGCCTATAGAGCGCCCGTCCAGTGCTCTAACGTCCATTGGAATGGAGAGGGGCTGAGTGGGGATGTCCGGCTCAGAAGCCAGGGTAGCGTCCATAAAGCTCTCCACGGCCACAGAGTCAATGAGTACCTGGGGAGATTTTGACTGGTTCTCCCACAGCAAAATGGTATGAAAAGGGGTGCGAATAAGGGGAAATGAAAAGTTCTCCATATGGCTCATCAGAGTACTTGCTCCTACCGGTGAGTCTGTTTTTTTAGTGGACAGAAGGAGACGAAATGACCAGCAGTCCCGCAATACAGGCAACTCTTAGTGTGAAGACTGTATAGCTGTTCAGCTGGAGACAGCTGTCTCATTGCATAGGCTCGGGAAGAGGTGAATCGGCAGTCTTTGGAGGCTCTTGGAGGAACTTGGGTAGCCTCGGGTTCTCTCGGCAATGGAGCCGTTGGGGACTTCCGGGATGCCTCGGAGGCGAGGTGGAATCGACTCTCCTCCCCTTCCTTCGTACCCTTAGTTGCCCATTGATCCGAATATCCAAGGCAATGAACAAGTTGAGATCCGTCGGTAGTTCCCTGGCTGCAAGCTCATCTTTTACTTCCTCCGATACTCAGTGCAGAAACATGTCAAACAGCTCTTCCGGGTTCCAGACACTCTCAGCTGCCAACGTGCAGAAATCCACCGCATCGTCTGCGTCACTGCGGGAGTCTTTGGCGACACAGCAGTGACTGTTGGAGCCTCAGAAACGTTATTTACCTCCGCCATGAACTCCTCCAGACTGACGCATTCGGCAGACTGTTGTTCCCATACTGCCGTAGCCCTGTAGCCGTAGCGAGATCCCTCCAGGACATCAGTGTGATGAGAGCGGTCCAAGGGGAAGGAAGAGGGCTGCAGCTCGATGATGAGGGAACACTGAGTGAGAAACGCTCGACAGGTGCCCAACTCTCCATCGAAGCGTTCCGGGAAAGGTAAGCTGGGTTCCGGGGGTGACCCGGGGAGGTGGCGCTGCTAACAGCCGGATTACTGAAGGGCTGGGAGATTACCATCGTGGTAGGCTGCCTAACAGACAACCCTGCGGAATTGCTCCAGCAATGTGTTCAACGGTTGGTCATGGCGTTCGGCCAAGGTCTTGAACTCTTCCATAAGACCACGAAGCAACTCCTGGTGCCTTCCAACGGTGGCTCCTTGGGAGGAGATGGCACTGCAGAGATGGTCCTAGTCTGCTGGGTCAGTCATTGCACATTTCAGGTCAAATTCAGATGCAGACAGTGTCAAAGTAACAAACGTGTATTACTAATACAGGAGCAGGCAAAATGAGAGGCCAGTAATCCAGATAGGGTTCAACAGGTCCAGAATGGCAGGCAGTCTCATGGTCAGAGCAGGCAGGGGTCAATAATGCAGTGTGGTGTGGCAAGGTACAGAACGCCAGGCAGACTCAGGGCAGGCAGAAAGGTCGAAATCGGGAAAAACTAGAAAACAGCTAATTATGCATAATTTATGACATTTCTGGGAGTGTGTAAACTTAAATTTTTTATTACCATATCATTTTTACTCTCTGTTCCGAATGCACTAGACAACCACTTCTTATTGCCTTTAGCCTTTACTCTTATCCTACTCGTCCTCTGTTCCTCTGGTGATGTAGAAGTTAACCCAGGACCTGCACCACTCCTCTTACTCCTACTCCCCAGGTGGTCTCATTTGTTGACTTCTGTAACCGTAAAAGCCTTGGTTTCATGCATGTAAACATTAGAAGCCTCCTCCCTAAGTTTGTTTTATTCACTGCTTTGGCACACTCTGCCAACACGGATGTCCAAGCAGTGTATGAATCCTGGCTTCGGAAGGCCACCAAAAACCCATCCCAAACTACAGATGGCAGAGTTGCCATCTACTGCAGAGTTAGCCTGCAAAGTTCTGTCCAGGTCTGTGCCCAAACAATTCAAGTTTCTACTTTTAAAATCCACCTTTCCAGTAACAAGTCTCTCACCGTTGATACTTGTTATAGACCCCCTTCAGCCCCCAGCTGTGCCCTGTATACCATATGTGAATTGATTGCCTCCCATCTATCTTCAGAGTTCGCACTGTTAGGTGACCTAAACTGGGACATGCTTAACACCCTGTCTGTCCTACAAGCTAAGCTAGACGTTGCACATACACTACTGCCATCTAGTGGCCAAAATATATATTCTGCATAGACTCCTAAGTGATATAATGGCCTTTCTCTTGCATTTCAAAGATGATGGAACAAAAAAAATACAGAAAACAAAGTTTTTTTTCTGTGTATTATCTTTTACCAGATGTAATGTGTTATTTTCTCCTACTTTAGTTTCACATTTCCACAAACTTCAAAGTGTTTCCTTTCAAATGGTATCAATAGTATGCATGTCCTTGCTTCAGTTCCTGAGTTACTGGCAGTTTGTCATTTTAAAGGTACATCCCCCCCCCCCCAATCATATCACAATACATTTTTACCAGTTGAATGTAGATATCAATATTATATTTTTTCATTACACATTTTCTGAAATATTGTATTTAAAAGGAAATATTTGGCAAAATCTAATTCAATATTAAGAAATTCCAGGATTGGACTTTAAGCAGCAGATTATGGATAAACACTTTTTCATCTTTCAATCTCTAAAATGCAAAACTGTATATTCTCTTTATTGCATTTTTTCATTATTTTTTTACATTGATACAAATTTGACAACATATAAACAATTCCCTCAGTAAAAAGTCTGACGTGATCTAAAGATAATCACACAAACTTTGGTGAATGTAGCTGAGAAAAAATTACTTGGCCTGTGGGAAGAGTCTGACTTTTGGGAAATGTCAGTTAAAGAAAATTAAACAGAATTTAGCCGACCAATTGCCAAATGCTTATTTAGATCCAATCCCCATCTTTTCACACTAAGTTACTACATATAGTCCAGTTTGTAACATTCTCTATTAAATTGGGTTTTACATTATGTGGGATTCAATATAGTGAGCTTAGAAAGTATGTATGTATGTACATTTTAAAGGGGGTAAAAATAATGACATTTTGGTGACGGTAGCAATGGCGGATTTAGGTATAGGCGACACGGGCAGCCGCCTGGGGCGGCATCTTGCCGGGAGTGGCACGGAGCGGCTGCACCAACATTTCGGAATTGTGACATTTGCGTGATCGGTTTTCTATCGCTCATTTGCACGTCACTTCAATGATATCGTGTCACCGTGTGGGACTGTGGGTCAATAAACCTTGTCGGAGTGGGCGTCCCTGATTCTAGTTAGTGAGCTAGGCAGGCTACTGACTGGGAGGTCTCCCACTCAGAAGTACGAGATGTGGAGGGGGGTGCAGGAAAGTTGACCTCGGGTCTCCCCACTGGAAGCCCGAGATAGGGGGAGCGGGGGTAGGTTGACCTCAGGTCTCCACACTGGAAGCCCGAGATAGGGGGGGGCGGGGGTAGGTTGACCTCAGGTCTCCCCACTGGAAGCCTGAGGTAGGGGGGCGGGGGTAGGTTGACCTCAGGTCTCCCCACTGGAAGTCCGAGGTAGGGGGGCGGGGGAAAGTTGACCTCAGGTCTCCCCACTGGAAGCCCGAGGTAGGGGGGGGGGGGGGGGGCGGGGGTAGGTTGACCTCAGGTCTCCCCTCTGGAAGCCTGAGGTAGGGGGGCGGGGGTAGGTTGACCTCAGGTCTCCACACTGGAAGCCCGAGGTAGGGGGGTGGGGGTAGGTTGACCTCAGGGCTCCCCACTGGAAGCCCGAGATAGGGGGGGCGGGGGTAGGTTGACCTCAGGTCTCCCCTCTGGAAGCCTGAGGTAGGGGGGCGGGGGTAGGTTGACCTCAAGTCTCCCCACTGGAAGCCCGAGTTAGGGGGGCGGGGGTAGGTTGACCTCAGGTCTCCCCTCTGGAAGCCTGAGGTAGGGGGGCGGGGGTAGGTTGACCTCAGGTCTCCCCACTGGAAGCCCGAGATAGGGGGAGCGGATTAATCTATCAAATACAGCACCTCTAACTTTGTACAGTACTAATGCATTTAGTAAAATCAGTCACACAACGAAATGCTACCAAATGAACCACAATTCATTCATAATACTGTGAAAATATAGTTTCACAGATATATTGTTGCATTTCTTTCTGGTTTGTGTGAAATGGTTAAGAATAATAAAAAACCAAGATGCACACCACCAAGGTGAATTGGTTTAGTCTTGGCTCTTAGATGACAGTGTTGGGGAATGGGTAATGTATTGATGCTCGAGTGCCAAATCAACACAAATTTGTTTCTGTTTGTCTTTGTTAATTATTTTTGATATTTATGAGTCTTATTGTTGTATATATTTTTTATATTTATATAGTTTTAAATGTTATGATTATTTATTTGTGTTGTTCCAAATGTCTGAATAAAAACTACAGTTAGTGCAGAATGGTGCTGTCACGACAAGTCGTTGCCTCTCGTTGTTCGGGCGGTGCTCGGCGGTCGACGTCACCGGTCTCCTAGCCATCATTGATCCATTTTTCATTTTCCATTGGTTTTGTCTGGTCTTCCAACACACCTGGTTTCAATCCCATTCATTACATGTTGTGTATTTAACCCTCTGTTTCCCCTCATGTCTTTGTCAGAGATTGTTTTATGTTCAGTATTCGTGGTTTGTATTTGGTGCGCGACGGGTCCTCGTACCCACTTTGTTTCATTGTATCTCATGGTTTTGGAGTTATGATTTTTAAGTTATTAAAATACTCCCTTCCACCAAGTGTTGATTCTCCTGCACCTGACTTCCCTGCCACCTATACACACGACTGTGACAGGTGCTTTTTTTTTTTTTGGGGGGGGGGGGTGGCACTGAATTGGGGGGGGGGGGGGGGCACTGAATTGGGGGGGGGGGCACTGAATTGGGGGGGGTGGCACTGAATTGGGGGGGGGGTGGCACTGAATTGGGGGGGGGGTGGCACTGAATTGGGGGGGGTGGCACTGAATTGGGGGGGGGTGGCACTGAATTGGGGGGGGGGGGTGGCACTGAATTGGGGGGGGGTGGCACTGAATTGGGGGGGGGTGGCACTGAATTGGGGGGGGGGGTGGCACTGAATTGGGGGGGGGGTGGCACTGAATTGGGGGGGGGTGGCACTGAATTGGGCGGGGGGGTGGCACTGAATTGGGGGGGGTGGCACTGAATTGGGGGGGGGGGGTGGCACTGAATTGGGGGGGGGGTTCGCCCAGGGAGCCATACAAGTTAGAACCGTCACTGGATGATAGTATGATAAATTAAAGACAATATACCTTTTAATATCAGGTGTTTTAACATTTTTACGTTTCTTTTTTGAACGCACTCATTGTATTAAAGTACCAAAATGTATAAGCAGGGTTCTATGGTGAGCACATGGTGAGCACTAAGTTGAAAAATGTAGGGACATAGTAAGGAAGAACAAGTTGATGTTCAGGGAATCTGTAAAGAGAATGCAAACATTTTTAAATTGGCTAGTGGTGGAACATTGAAGAACATTTTCAATGCTATTGAGTTTTTAGATTGTTTTATTCTATATTAAGGAAGACAGTGAAAAGTATGTGAGGTATTTTAAGCGCCAATCTGGTAAAAGGTGGAAGGATGGGGCTGGAGAAATATACCCACACTCCAATTCATAAACAGGGCTATGGATGGGAAGTCTGATCATCCATGATATCAACATTATAGTTTGAATCAAATCAAATGTTATTTGTCACATGCACCGAATACAACAGGTGTAGGTAGACCTTACCATGAAACGCTTACTTACAAGCCCTTAACTTAACAAGGCAGTTTTAAGAAAATGGATTTAAGAAAATATTTAAGAAATAAACTAAAGTAAAAAAAAAAAAGTCATAAAGTAGTAACAATAAAATAACAATAATGAGGATAGATACAGGGGGGTTTCGGTACCAAGTCAATATGCGGGGGTACAGGTTAGTCGACGTAATTTGTACATGTAGGTAAGGGTAAAGTGACCGTGCATAGACATTAAACAGAGAGTAGGGTGGCCATTTGATGAATTGTTCAGCAGTCTTATGGCTTGGGGGTAAAAGGAGACTTTTGGACCTAGACTTGGATCTCCGGTACCGCTTGCCATACAGTGTTTGTTGACATTTACTTTACAAACATTGGAAAAACAACCTTATATTTTGCGTAGCATCTGCAGATTGCTGGTTTAGGAGCACCAGCATATATATATATTTTTTAATTGAGATATATCCTACATTGGATCTATATGAATCCTAGTTACTTTTGAAGCTCATCTCCATTTTCCGAACGTTCTGTGCCACAACATGTTTGCCTACTACTGAGGCTGAAGGACAGCGAAGAAATCATTACAACATTTATTATCTGAGTGATTTTTTTCTTCTTCTAGGGGCACCGGTGCTCCCAAAATAATAATAGTTTCAGGTAGCACAGCAACATATGTAGGAGCATATGTCCCCAAAACGGTAGCACACTGTAGATCACTGATAAGTAGATGAAAATAAAATTCAGCCTATGGTGGTTGGCCTTAAAATAAAATAAGGTTTCTGAGATATTCTATGAAATGACTTCATGCATCATTTCAACGGCATTGTACTGAAATGATGCATAGCCTAAGGACCCTTTTCTATATCGTTGACAGAAAATGTATTTAAAAGTGAGTTTACAGATTTTTCTTTTGTTGAAAATAGTAAAAATTATTATAAAGCATATTCAAATACTTACCCATTATTGTGAAATTTAAATTCTGTTCATTTTAAAATGTCTTAATGGTTGATATCATAATTTCGTAATAAATATATGACTAGAGCTACACCAAGTTATATGTATCCAGTATCTATAGTGCAATATTCAGAAGTTCAGGAGTAGTTTGTCTTAGAATCCGTGGTGCACCCTTAGATGACTTAATCTTGACTGTGGGCACTTATATAAGGTAATGTGGTATGACGTGATATGAGCAACTGTAGTGGTGACCAATCTGTTCCCTGTCTCGTGTCTACGATGTATTGTTAATGCATTCCTTTTAACTGCCAAGACCTGTTCTCTACTTCTGTGTGCCGGTCATTAGGCTAAACAGAAACAAAACAGAAAGCATATTAATACATTAGGGGTGCCAATCATAATATACAATAACAAATGTAACACATCAGAAGTACTAGTTTTGCCACAGTTAGTTTGCACTTTTATTGTGTAATTTGAGTACTAGTTTTGCCACAGTTAGTTTGCACTTTTATTGTGTAATTTGAGTACAAAATCAGATGTCCTAGAATCCAGGCATGAATATTATATTACAATAGAAATTCATTCACTAAACATTACAAACGTAGGCGATTAGTTGGCAACATTCCTTCATTTTATAACTCTACAGTAATAAGTAATTTAACAATGACCAAACCAATTATCGGACACAGACATATAGATCTGAAAAATCGGCTAATTTGTGATAGAATGTAACAATAAATTGCTCATCATTGCTGTTCATAAATTGCTATTCTGGCGGGCAGGTAGCCTGGTGGTTAGAGCGTTGGATGAGTAACCGAAAGGTTGCAAGATCAAATCCCCGAGCTGACAAGGTAAAAAAATCTGTCGTTCTGCCCTTGAACAAGGCAGTTAACCCCACTGTTCCTAGGCCGTCATTGTAAATAAGAATGTGTTTCTAACTGACTTGCCTAGTTAAATACAGATTAAAATATATATAAATACAAACTGTGTAGTGTGTTCAGTTTTTACAAATTCATCACCACATTGTCAGTGGTATAATGATATTGGCATTTCATATGCCTGTTTGTCGCAATAATTATGTTAATGATTAATGATTAATAATTAATTAAATGTATTATATTCTAAAATATATAAAAAAGTCTAGACAAAGTCCAGACCTAATCCCAACTGAGAATGTTGTGACAGGACTTAAAACGGAAACTTCTTGCTTAACGAAACCCACCAAAGTCACTGATTTTAAGTAGTTCTGCATGCATGAGTCCAAAATGTCTCCACAGTGACGTGAGAGACTGAAAAACAACTACGGGAAACATTTGTTTGCAGTCATTGCTGCTAAAAGTGGCACACCCAGTTATTGAGCGTAAGTTGACAATGACCTTTTCACACAGGGGGAATTGGGCGTTGCCTATTTTTTGTAAGTTAAATAAATAAAATGACTAGATTTTGTTTTGTTATTTTTAAACTCAGGTTCCCTTTATCAAAAATTGGCATAAATTGAGAAATTCAGAAAGATTATTTTTCATGGCACTATGTACAATGCCACCTTGTTCTCACTGATACATAAATGCAGGAGGAAGTCATGCTGATGTTATTATAATTCTCTCCTCCTGCATTCAATAACAAGGTGTCATTGTACCTACAGAAGTTATATCTTTATTTCATCACTCTGTTGTCGCTGAGAGTTTTCCCGCACCACAGGAAAATCAAAAAAGCCTTGTGATTTATATAAATTCACAGAAAACATGCAGTTGTCACACATAAAGGCATATTTTCAACTTCCACCATGTTACACACAAGAGTACAGTCTTCCAGACTCACGTGCAGATGAGTCAATGGGTACTGCAGAGTACTGCTCTGATGAGTCAATGGGTAATGCAGAGTACTGCTCAGATGAGTCAATGGGTAATGCAGAGTACTGCTCAGATGAGTCAATGGTTACTGCAGAGTACTGCTCAGATGAGTCAATGGGTAATGCAGAGTACTGCTCAGATGAGTCAATGGTTACTTCAGAGTACTGCTCAGATGAGTCAATGGTTACTTCAGAGTACTGCTCAGATGAGTCAATGGTTACTTCAGAGTACTGCTCAGATGAGTCAATGGGTAATGCAGAGTACTGCTCAGATGAGTCAATGGTTACTTCAGAGTACTGCTCAGATGAGTCAATGGTTACTTCAGAGTACTGCTCAGATGAGTCAATGGGTAATGCAGAGTACTGCTCAGATGAGTCAATGGTTACTTCAGAGTACTGCTCAGATGAGTCAATGGTTACTTCAGAGTACTGCTCAGATGAGTCAATGGGTAATGCAGAGTACTGCTCTGATGAGTCAATGGGTACTGCAGAGTACTGCTCAGATGAGTCAATGGTTACTGCAGAGTACTGCTCAGATGACTCAATGGTTACTTCAGAGTACTGCTCTGATGAGTCAATGGGTACTGCAGAGTACTGCTCAGATGAGTCAACGGGTACTTCAGAGTACTGCTCTGATGAGTCAATGGGTAATGCAGAGTACTGCTCTGATGAGTCAACGGGTACTGCAGAGTACTGCTCTGATGAGTCAACGGGTACTTCAGAGTACTTCTATGATGAGTCAATGGGTAATGCAGAGTTCTGCTCTGATGAGTCAACGGGTACTGCAGAGTACTGCTCTGATGAGTCAACGGGTACTTCAGAGTACTTCTATGATGAGTCAATGGGTAATGCAGAGTTCTGCTCTGATGAGTCAATGGGTAATGCAGAGTTCTGCTCTGATGAGTCAATGGGTAATGTTCTGGGTATAGGATCTCGTATCAAACTGGTGTACTGTAGACTCTTCTAATCGTGTTCCTTCTCCAAAAAAAAATGAATGACATCATCCAAGGTTTCTTTGTCACATTGAGGGGATCCGTGTGAACTCCATCCATGTCCTCTGCTGTAGTATTTTTGGTTAGTAACCCCTGACGGAAGAAAATCAGGATGAGTAGGCCTAACGAACAGCAAAAGCACCATATCAATCTATTATCCCCCATAGTACAAAAGTTGACCTAAATAAATACATATTCCAAACATAGTCTAGGACAGGTGTGGGATGCGATAGATCCCAAATGAATACAACCACAAGCATAAAAATATTGATTTACTTAAAAGATGAGGCGGACGCAACAGATCAGAACATTTAGTTTAAAATGTGATCAAATATTAGGGTATTTCTTTACATTATAAGCACAGCTATGCACACACAGGCAGTAGGCTATAAGCGCAAATGAGTCATTTACGGGAATAGACCATTATCAAAAGTGACCCCAAATGCGATTATGCGCGTAATGCTTTTATTATAAAGGTGCATTTTTATGGTGAAAATTATTTTCCCCCAACATGACACTCTCTCGCTGCTTATGCATGCCGGTGAGGCTCTACACCTCTTGTAAAGCGGATCAATGCGCTTAATTTTAAGAATTTATTTGGACACTTTAGTTGTGATACAAACCTTATCAAAACCAATAGGCCAATGGGTAGGCTACATGAGGTGTGCGACTATGATTCGAAAAAGGCTTTGTGTCTTGCCTTACACTGGACATCATTTACAAGTGATAAAATATAATTCACATGTGATAAGGCTAATATTGTCACCCATCAGACTATTCTTGAGTTAATCTTGTCTTTACATATAGTAAATTATATACAGTTGAAGTCGGAAGTTTACCTTAGCCAAATACATTTAAACTCAGTTTTTCACAAATCCTGACAATTAATCCAAGTAAAAAATAGTAGGTCAGTTAGGATCACCACTTTATTTTAAGAATGTGAAATGTCAGAATAATAGTAGAGAGAATTATTTATTTCAGCTTGTATTTCTTTCATCACATTCCCAGTGGGTCAGAAGTTTACATACACTCAATTAGTATTTGGTAGCATTGCATTTAAATTGTTTACCTTGCGTCAAACGTTTCGGGTAGCCTTCCACAAGCTTCCCACAATAAGTTGGGGGAATTTTGTCCCATTCCTCCTGACAGAGCTGGTGTAACTGAGTCAGGTTTGTAGGCCTCCTTGCTCGCACACACTTCTTCAGTTCTTCCCACAATGTTCTATGGGATTGAGGTCAGGGCTTTGTGATGGCCACTCCAATACCTTGACATTGTTGTCCTTAATCCATTTTGCCACAACTTTGGAAGTATGCTTGGAGTCATTGTCCATTTGTAAGACACATTTGCGACCAAGCTTTAACTTGTCTTGAGATGTTGCTTCAATATATCCACATAATTTTCATCCCTGATGATGCCATCTATTTTGTGAAGTGCACCAGTCCCTCCTGCAGCCAAGCACACCCACAACATGATGCTGCCACTTCACGGTTGGGAAAGTGTTCATAGTGGTCATAATGGCCCCCCCAAAAAGTTGTTTCATGAGACCAGAGGACATTTCCCTAAAAAGTACGATATTTGTCCCCATGTGCAGTTGCAAACCTTAGTCTGGCTTTTTTTATGGCGGTTTTGGACCAGTGGCTTCTTCCTTGTTGAGTGGCATTTCAGGTTATGTCGATATATGACTCATTTTACTGTGGATATAGATACTTTTGTACCTGTTTCCTCCTGCGTCTTCACAGGGTCCTTTGCTGTTGTTCTGGGATTGATTTTCACTTTTCGCACCAAAGTACATTAATCTCTAGGAAACAGAATGTTTCTCCTTCCTGAGCGGTATGACAGCTATGTGGTCCCATGGTGTTTATACTTGCGTACTATTGTTTGTACAGATGAATGTGGTATCTTCAGGCATTTGGAAATTGCTCCCAAGGATGAACCAGACTTGTGGAGGTCTACAATTCTTGGCTGATTTCTTTTGATTTGCCCAATCAAAGAGGCACTGAGTTTGAAGGTAGGCCTTGAAATACATCCACCGGTACACCTCAAATTGACTCAAATTAGTTCAATTAGCCTGTCAGAATTTTCTGGAATTTTCCAATCAGTTTAAAGGCACATACAACTCAGTGTATGTAAACTTCTGACCGACTAGAATTGTTATACACTGAATTGTAAGTGAAATTATCTGTAAACAATTGTTGGTAAAAATGACTTGTGTCATGCACAAAGTAAATGTCCTAACTGACTTGCCAAAACTATAGTTTGTTAACAAGACATTTGTGGAGTGGTTGAAAAATGAGATTTAATGACTCCAAACTAAGTGTGTGTAAACTTCCGACTTCAACTATATGTGTGAAATTTGTTTTGATTTAGAATGGGCCATTATCATGCAACTGTCTCGAAACATGGCCAGGGGGAAAATATAGACCGAGTGGTGCAGCGGTCTAAGGCACTGCATCTCAGTGCAAGAGACATCACTACAGTCCCTGGTTTGATTCCAGGCTGTATTACATCCGACTGTGATTGGGAGTCTCATAGGGTGGCGCACAATTGGGCCAGCGTCGTCTGGGTTTGGATGGGGTAGGCAGTCATTGTGAATAAGAATTTGTTCTTGCCTAGTTAATTAAAGGTCAACAATATATATACAGTATAATGATACTATACACATCAATAGCCAATGGAGGATGCTTTTCTTGGGGTTCATTTTCATGCCAGCCAGGTAGGCTATACTTCTGTTGTAAAGATAAGCAATGTGCTTACTATTAGAGAAGTTGAGAAATTAATATAGTAAGCCTATAGAAAGCTGATGGGATCCACCTCTTCTTTTTTTAATAGAGGCCATCACTCTGTTTTCTCGCACAATTGCATAGCCTACAGAAATGTTGCGCAACGTGAGCTCATGGGCTCTCGTGAAGTGTTTGATTCAATTTTCAATTGTATTTGCATTGATGTCAGAGTGATTAGAGGGACGATAGAGTGCGGTGGTACGAGGCACTTTGCAATTTTGGTACGCTACTAATAACCATCAGCAGCATCAGAACTTGGAGAAGACTAATTACAGTGGCTAAATATTCACGTGGAATTTGACTGCCTTCATGACTTGGGTGTGGCGGTAATATGGTCACAGCAACATCACTAGTCATGCATAAATACATTAAAAAAATGTATGGATGGAAACCATGATCCATGGCATTGCAAGCACCACGCTCTAGCAAGTCAGCCACACAGAACAAGTCTTGGCTTATACCATGCTCGATTGTTTTAATGATTCAGTCTGCACATACATGCAATTATTCTGGTTGGAATAATGTTCCCTGTTTTCATTTTATCTGTCAAATCTCTAATGTCCGTGGTGCTGCTTAGACCCACTGTCTGGTTCCTTAATTAATGTACTGTAAGTAAGGGATTCATCCACAAGCACGGAGCCATTCCTCCGTAGAGAAATACAGCAAGTGAAATTGTAGAGATCATCAGAAAGTGTTAGGCAATTAACTTCGAGGACTCACCTGCATGTATTTTATGTGCGATTGAGGAATGTTGTTGGATACCTTATCTTGAAAGCATGGCTAACCTGTGAACATGAGTGCAAAACACACACAAATAGCACACACTGTATAGTGTAGCTTGCACCCACACACAACAATAATCCTATAAATCTACCCTAATCCTCACTAATCATGGAACTGTATGACAACGGTACACTCGTCCTGAACTGTGCGCCAGGATCCACGTTTAAACCGCTAGGTGTGGTCTGCGTTCCATAATGATTCAAATAGGCTACATGTCCCAAATTATCGCACAACATTAGCCTAATATAATCCACTGATGTTTAGCGACCCTCAGGAACTACTGGACAGAAGTGCCAGAGGAGAGAAAGGAAAACAGAATGGGATTGATGAAAAATTTAGGCTACAAAGAGTAAAATGACAGTCATAAATATAAGTGGGTATTTTCTGATGGTGGATACCGATAGTGATTGATATGTAACATGATACAAATTGTAAAATAATCAGGAGAAAAGCCCAGACATATAAATAAAACATTCTAAAGCACATAAATAAACTCGGCAGATTCGGTCTCACAAAAAAACGTATAGTGTGGCTCTCCAGATTTCGTCCCTGCAAATTACGAGGGCATACAATTAAAATTCTGAATAACAGCACGACTATTTATAGCCTAATTCACTGTGGAAAACGGCCGCAATACATGCCATGTTGATTTCATTTTCAGTTTGCTTCCATATGACCGGTTTCACATTCGTCTCCTGGCATCATAAGGAGATATCTTCTAAACCAATTGCTATGTATATTTACAATCCCCTTTCTCCAAACGGATGACTAATTGACATAACTCTTATCAATAGCCATTATCAATCTATAAATTACAGTACACAGAGTGTGCTGTTATTTCTATCAGAACATATTAAGTAGATGCTTTTTCGCTTTGGAACAGACAGGTTCTCTTGAGATTATTTCCTCGCGCATAAAGGTGGTATAATTATTAGGGAATTAAATCAAGGTCAGAATACAGTGTATCAGTAGACACACCTACTCCACAACAAGTTCCTTGTTGGCACGAGCCATTTCCCTATGCTTCAGTTCATGGTCAGAATACGCATACAGAGAAAAGTGCGCAAAAAGGATATGAAGTTCCATTTACGCACGAATAACTGGGGTCTGAACCTAGTACATACAACAGTTGGATAAAGCAAAGTAAATGGGCTTAACAGACAGTTTGGGTGTGTGTTTCATCTGGGTAAAATGGGCCTTCTGGGTCTTCTGAACCAAGTTTGATGTTGGTTGTAAAGTGGTGCAGCTGGGGAGGATTTGGGGGATTTGGGAGCCTGAGAAATGATGTGTGGCCACAGTTTGTTTACTAATTTGTCTACTAATTCTGGCTGAGAGGCTGAAGTTGTTGATTTCACAATGGTTGTAGTTTGTGATGATGTTGTGGAATATGTAGGATGTTGTTGGCATAGAGAAAATGCTGTTGGTTGCAGTGTAGTTTTGAAAATGAAGGAAGCTGATATTGGTTGGAATGGTGAAATGGTTGCCATTGGTCCTAATGTTGTTGAAGATATAATAGTCTGCAGCGCTGAATCATTTTTTTAAAGTTAGAATAATACCCAGCATGCTTGCAACAGTTACATTTATATGTGTCATTTAATAGACGCTTATATCCAGAGCGACTTCAGTTAGTGCAATCGACAAAGGTATATAAACAACCACAACCACAACCACAAAAAGTAAGAAGTAAAACGTTTCTGAAACACTTACTGAGAATGTTGTTGTAGTTAATATGGTATGTTGGTTGTCACAACTGAGAATGTTGCTGTACTTAGGGTAGTCTGTTGGTTGACATTCCTGAGATTGTTGTTGTATTTAAATGAGTCTTTTGTTTGACAGATTCACTCTAACCCTTCATGCTGCAACTAAACTACTGGAAGAGCTGCTTCCTGTTCTTGGCCCTATTCTGTTGAGCATAATAGATGGCTCCTTATCTAGCAGATGTGTACCAAACTCACTAAAAGTAGCAGTAATAAAGCCTCTCTTTAACCTTTAGCCAAACCTTAACACCAGAAAATGTTAAAAAACGAGTGGCCAATATCAAATCTCCCATTCCTCTCAAAAGGTTTAGAAAAAGCTGTTTGCGCAGCAACTCACAGCCTTCCTGAAGACAAACAATGTATACGAAACGCTTCAGTCTGATTTTCGACCCCATCATAGCACTGAGACTGCACTCATGAAGGTGGAAAATTACCTTTTAAAAGCATCAGACCAAGGCTCTGCATCTGTCCTTGTATTCGTAGACTTTAGTGGTGCTATTGACTGCATCGATCACCCCATTCTTTTGGAGAGATTGGAAATCCTAATTTGTCTACACAGACATGTTCTGGCCTGGTTTAGATCTTATCTGTAGGAAAGATATTAGTTCGCCTCTGTGGATGGTTTGTCCTCTGACAAATCAATTGTACGTTTCGGTGCTCCTCACGGTTCCGTTTTAGGACCACTATTGTTTTCACTACATATATATATATGTATATATTTACCTCTTGGTGATGTCATCCGGAAACATAATGTTAACTTTCACTGCTATGTGGACGATACACAGCTGTACCTTTCAGTGAAACATGGTGAATCACCAAAATTGCACTCCCTGGAAGCCTGTGTTTCAGACATAAGGAAGGAGGCAAATGTTTTACTTTTAAACTCGGACAAAACAGAAATGCTAGTTCTAGGTCTCAAGAAATAAAGAGATTCTCTGTTGGACAATTCACCTTGATGGTTGTACAGTAGTCACAAATAACTATAGCGTTACTCTGGATCCTGATCTCTCTTTTTGCGAACATATCAAGGACAGCTTTTTTCCATCTTCGTAACATTGCAGAAATCTGAAATTTTCTGTCCAAAAATTATGCAGAAAAGCTAATCCATGCTTTTGTCACTTCTAGATTACTGCAATGCTCTACTTTCCGGCTACCCTGATAAAGCACTAATTAACTTCAGTTAGTGCTAAACACAGCTGGTAGAATCTTGAAAATAACCCAAATATTTGATCATATTACTCCAGTGCTACACTGGCTTCCTGTTAAGGCTAGGGCTGATTTCAAGGTTTTACTGCTAACCTACAAAGCCATACATGGCCTTGCTCCTACCTATCTCTTAATTTTGGTCCTGCCGTACATACCTACATGTACACTACGGCCACAAGACGCGATCCTCCTTACTGTCCCTAGAATTTAAAAGCAAACAGCTAGAGGCAGGGCTTTCTCCTATGGAGCTAAATTGTTATGGAATGATCTGCCTATCCATGTGAGAGACGTAGACCTTTAAGTCTTTATTAAAGACTCATCACTTCAGTAGGTTCTATGATTGAGTGTAGTATGGCCCAGGGGTACGAAGGTGAACGGAAAGGCACTGAAGCAATGAAATCACCCTTGCTTTCTCTGCCTGTTCGGTTCCCTCCTGCCATTGGGATTCTCAGCCTCTTACCTGAGTCACTGGCTTACTAGTCCTCTTCCACATCGTCCCTAGGAGGGGTGAGTCACTTGAGTGAGTTGAGTCACTCATGTGATCACACTGTCCGGGTTGGCGCCCCCTTGGGTTCGTGCAGTGGTGGAGATCTTCGTGGAGACAAACAATGCCTTGTCTCAGGGTAGTAAATTGGTGGTTTGCGCATATCCCTCTAGTGGTGTGGGGGCTGTGCTTTGGCAAAGTGGGTGGGGTTATAGCAAACTGTTGGAAAAAATTGTGTTTGACCAAATGCAATGCTATTTCTCTGTAAACAAATTACCAACAGACTTTCAGCATGCTTATAGAGAAGGGCACTCAACATGTACTGCACTGACACAAATGACTGATGATTGGTTGAAAGAAATTGATAATAAGAAGATTGTGGGAGCCGTATTGTTAGATTTCAGTGCAGCCTTTTGATACTACTGTCCACCAACAGTTTGCTAAGAGCTGGCAGCAAGCTTATAGGTCTGCTGTTAGAACCATATGCAGCAGATGTAGACGCACGGTGGCTAGGAAAAACTCCCTAAAAAGGCAGTAACCTAGGAAGAAATCTAGTGAAGAAAAACGCACACTACCGTTCAAAAGTTTGTTCTTTGTTTCAGAAAGACATTTTAAAAAATCCATAAAAATCACATCAAGTTATTCAGAAATACAGTGTTGACATTGTTAATGTTGTAAAGGACTATTGTAGCTGGAAACGGCAGATTTTTTTATGGAATATCTACATAGGCGTACAGAGGCCCATTATCAGCAACCATCACTCCTGTGTTCCGATGGCACGCTGTGTTAGCTAATCCAAGTTTATACTTTTTTTAAAGGCTAATTGATCATTACAAAACCTTTTTCAATTATGTTAGCACTGCTACAAACTTTTGTCCTGATTAAAGAATCAATTAAACTGGCCTTCTTTAGACTAGTTGAGTATCTAGAGCGTCAGCATTTGTGGGTTCGATTACAGGCTCAAAATGTCCAGAAACAAATAACTTTTTTCTGAAACTCGTCAGTCTATTCTTGTTCTGAGAAATTAAGGCTATTCCATGCGAGAAATTGCCAAGAAGCTGTTGATCTCATACAACGCTGTGTACTACTCCCTTCACAGAACAGCGCAATTCTAGGTAGAGTTGCATAGAAAAAGCCATATCTCAGACTGGTCAATAAAAATAAATATTAAGATGGGCAAAAGAACACAGACACTGGACAGAGGAAGATTGAAAAAAGTGTTAATGACAGACTAATCTAAGTTTGAGGTGTTCGGATCACAAAGAAGAACATTCGTGAGACGTAGAAAAAATGAAAAGATGCTGGAGGAGTGCTTGACACCATCTGTCAAGTATGGTGGAGGCAATGTGATGGTCTGGGGGTGCTTTGTTGGTGGTAAAATGGGAGATTTGTACAGGGATCTTGAAGAAGGAAGGCTGTCACTCCAATATGCATACAATAAATACCCTGTGGACAGAGCTTAATTGGAGTCTATTTCCTCCTACAACAGGACAATGACCGAAGCACAGCTCCAAACTATGCAATAACTAAATCAAATAAAAAAAAATTGTCACATACACGTGGTTAGCAGATGTTAATGCGAGTGTAGCGAAATGCTTGTACAACTATTTAGGGAAGAAGCCGTTAGCTGTTATTCTGTCTGTAATGGAGCTGTTGTGGGTGCAGTTTGACCGTATGGTACGTAAGAAGTGCCCATCAAGCCTATCCAACTTGTGGGAGGTGCTTCAGGTAGCATGGCGTGAAATCTCTTCAGATTACCTCAAAAAATTGACAACTAGAATGCCAAAGGTCTGCCAGAATGTAATTGCTGCAAATTGAGGATTCTTTGACGAAAGCAAAGATTGAAGGACACAATTATTATTTAAATTAAAAATCATTATTTATAACCTTGTCAACGTCTTGAATATATATCCTGTTCATTTTGCAAATCATTTTATGTATGTTTTCATGGAAAACAAGGACATTTCTAAGTGACCTCAAACTTTTAAAAAAATAGTGTATGTGTTTTGGCTTTTCAACATCTGCCCTGTCGTGGATTCAGAGCTATCCATCTAATAGAACTCAAAGGGTTTTCTTTAATGAAAGCTTCTCTAATGTCAAAAATGTAAAGTGTGGTGTACCGCAGAGCAGCTCTCTAGGCCCTCTACTCTTTCCTAGTTTTACCAACGACCTGCCACTGGCATTAAACAAAGCATGTGTGTCCATGTATGCTGATCATTCAACCATATATGCATCAGCAACCACAGCTAAGGAAGTCACTGAAACCCTTAATTAACAAATAGTTGCAGTCTGTTTTGGAAAGGGCCTGAATGCCAAGCATCACGTCTGGAGGAAACCAGGCACCGCTCATCACCTGGCAAATACCATCCCTACGGTGAAGCATGGTGATGGCAGCATCATGCTGTGGGGATGATTTTCAGTGGCAGGGACTGGGAGACTAGTCAGGATCAAGGGAAAGATTCACATAGAAAAGTACAGAAAGATCCTTGATGAAAATCTGCTGCAGAGCGCTCAGGACCTCAGATTTGGGGGATGGTTTACCTTCCAACAGGACAACGACCCTAAGCACACAGCCTAGACAACACAGGTATGGCTTCGGGACAAGACTCTGAATGTTCATATGTTAGCTTAATGCCTCCCCCATTTTTGGCAAAACAGAGATTTTTGTCAAAGAGGTAATAGGGGTTGCAGTCAATGGTGTTTCTGCCACAGAGGATGAAACTTTGAATGGGCTCTCGATGAGTTTTAGTTGTACTTGGAAAAACAGGAGCGTCAGCTGATGGAATTGTAGTAGGCCTTGGATTTGTCACAGGTTCTGAGGTAGATTTTTTTGGGGTGGCAAGCATAATCCTTAATGTCTGAATTGTTGCAGCTTTAGACATGTCATTTGTAACTGGAGACAGGGTTGTTTTCTGTCTTGTTTTCCACACTTTGTACAAAATAATAAAATGCAGTACTACAGGATCTCTATAAAACACAGCTCTTTATTAGCTAGTTATAACTGGCATGTTCATGTATCTCCGGCCATGATCAACTGAAAATGACCTCACAACCTCATAATGCATAATGCGGTATGATATGATGGTAGAATGGAACCAATTACAATTCAGTATCTTGGCACACATGAATATTACATCCACCTTCTTCAAAAAATAAAAAATATTCTACATGTTTTCAAAATGTTTTTCTTTTTAATACAGAGCTCTGTAGTATCGCTTTGGTGTTGTTGTCTCTGTCCAAATACAATATGGTCCTAACTATCTCATCCCTGTTTGCATAATCACAGTCCTTCACAAGCAGACGCAGCTCAGTCACAAACTGTTCAAATGACTCGTTAGCTCCCCGTATTTTCTCGTGGAATTCGTACCTAGCGAAAATCGTATTGGTCTTTAGCACAACACACGCTTTAAAATGATCATAGTATGTTTTCAGTACTTTTGATTCAGCCACGGTAAGTGTCCATTGTGTTGTAAATGTCTCTCCCTTTTTCACCGATCCACAGAAGCAGGTAGGTGCGCTTTTCCTCTTCTCCTCTTTTCTTCAGAGGACCCGTGAACATTAGCTCCACATGTTTCAACTTACACCACGCATCGGGTAAGTTTGTAAACCCCCAGTCCATTCGAGGTGAAGGAACTTCAGCAAAATCCATATTTTATTTTAGTCTTTTTACTCCGACACCATGTCTTGTTTTACTTTGCACAAAATAAGAAACTGCAGTACGACAGGATCTTTATTAAAACGTAGCTCTTTATTAGCTAGCTATAACTGGTTTGTTCATGTGTCTCCGGCAGTGATCAACTGAAAATTACATCATCACCTGGGTGGTATTAACCAATCATAATGCGGTATGATATGATGGTAGAATGGAACCAATTACAATTCACTATGTTGACACGTGAATTTTACATTCTCAATTGTAATGAAGATGACAATGGTACAACTGAAAAGTTAAACAGAATGAGAATGAGGGAGAGCTTGGGTTTTGAAAAGTTTGTTGTTTTGAACGTGTATTGGAAATGTTTTGTAGCTAGCTAACTTTTTTGTTTGGATCCCGCGACGCAGTTTGGCATAAGTTGCTGAGATAGACCACCTCTAGATAAACCACACTACCACCTCTAAATAGACCACCTCTAGATAGTCCACCTCGAGATAGACCACCTCTAGATAGACCACACTACCACCTCTAGATAGACCACCTCTAGATAAACCACCTCTAGGTAAACCACCTCTAGATAGACCACCTCTAGATAGACCACACTAACAGACATTTGTTCAGACTGATCTCTCTCCTCTGTTCTCTTGTCTTTCTCCCTCCCTCATTTACAGTGTGTGGACATGTGGAAGCAGAGCAACTGCCAGCTAGTCTCTACCCAGTGAACCTGAGGACATATTTGGAGTAGCATTTAGCCTAGCTGCAAACTTGCTGCCTTTCAAGCTAGCTGGGTTTTCTTGAGGGCTTGAACGCAGCCCAGTTACCCACTGTGGCTGGGACCGCAGATTGTCCCGGGTTTGTGGCTGTCTAGATCCCTGTTGTTCGTTGTTTTCAATCTTTCAATCTTCCCTGTGACCTGCCCTGTCTGGAACTGCGAGGAGTAACAGCGTAACCTACGTTGCTAGCTACCGCTACAAACACCAAAGCCGGTGGGAGTACCGTTGAGGACAGTGGAGTCTCTCTATCACATGTGAAGGATCTTTTAAATGAACAGAAAGAGTTCAGTTGTTTCAACAACAACAAAAATAGCTTCAAGTGTTTTGTCCAAATATTGGTGGATTGAACGAATAAAAAAATGGACGACCAGACCAGAGAGGTCTAGAACCTGAAGAACGGTTTGCAATTCTCCCAGGGTCAGCTCAACGAGTTGAAACGGGAGAACGGCAAGATCTGTAATCTGTAAGTCATTGAGAGAGGACATCAGTTATGTGTGTGAATCCATGATAACAATGACGAATAAATCTCGAGCGATAATCAAGGCGGAACAACATGGTTGTGGATGGAATTGCAGAATCTCCACCGTCCCTAACCTGGACGGAGGCTGAGGAAGAAGTGAGGGAAATGATCTCAGAGAAATTGAAGATGAGCCACAGGAAGATTTAGATGGAGCGCGCCCACAAGACTGGAAAAACCACCACCAGTCCAAGTGACAGGCCCAGACCGATAGTGGTCAAGTTCCTGAGGTTCAAGGATGAGGTAGCGGTTCTTTAAAGAGCCAAGAACCTGAGAGGAACTT
The DNA here is from genome assembly GCF_013265735.2 of Oncorhynchus mykiss. Classification (NCBI taxonomy): domain Eukaryota; kingdom Metazoa; phylum Chordata; class Actinopteri; order Salmoniformes; family Salmonidae; genus Oncorhynchus; species Oncorhynchus mykiss. Next base: position 59,991,241 of record NC_048585.1, on the reverse strand, counting down.
ATATCTGCCTCAACAAGGACTATCCTGAAGCTGTGTGCCAGAAGAGGAAAGAACTTATCCCAGCCATGAAAGCTGCCAGAGCACATTTTATTTATTTTATTCTACCTTTATTTAAGTAGGCAAGTCAGTTAAGAACAAATTCTTATTTACAATGACGGCCTAGGAACAGTGGGTTAACTGCCTGTTCAGGGGCAGAACGACAGATTTGTACCTTGTCAGCTCGGGGGTTTGAACTTGCAACTTTCCGGTTACTAGTCCAACGCTCTAACCACTAGGCTACCCTGCCGCCCTGTGGGCCATTGCTTACATCTGCTATGACAGGCTCATTGTACACCCTCCTTCCAGGAAGCCTGGAAGGGATGAGAGAGCCAAGCCTATGGGTTTGTAGGTTCAACCCCGCAGCACACACACACACTCACCAATTAATGAATGGACTGAGTGCAGATTTTTTTCCTCTTGCTTTGTTTGCTCTCTTCAGTATTATGTCTATCTCTGATAAGCTACCCAGGAAAGGACTGAAATAGCCCATCTTAATATATAAAGCCTTAAAAAGAATGTTCATGAAATCACTAACATCAGATAACATCCATATATTAGCTTTTTCTGAGACTCACTTAGATAATTAATTTGATACAGCAGTAGCAATACAAGGATGTAACATCTATAGAAGAGACAGAAATGCTTATGGGGGAGTTGTTGCTGTATATATTCAGAGCCATATCCCTGTAATTCTTTGCGAAGATCTTAGGTCAAGTGTTATTGAAGTGTTGTGGTTGCAGTTTCACTTGGCGCATCTAAAGCATTTTCTTTTGAGGTGTTACTGTAAACCACTAACTGTGAACAATCAGTATCTAAATCATATGTGTGAAATGCTTGATAGTGTATGTGATGTAAATCAAAAGGTTTCCTTTCTTGAGGACCTGAATATTGACTGGTTTTCATTAAGCTGTCCGCTCAATAAAAAGCTTCTCACTGTAACTACTGCCTGTAGCCTGGTTCAAGTTATTAATCAACCTACCAGGGTGTTTACAAACACTACAGGAACAAGATCATCCAGATGCATCAATCACATTTTTACTAATATGGTAGAACTTTGTTCTGAAGCTGTATCTGTACCCATTGGATGCAGTGACCATAATATGGTGGCTATATCCAGGAAAGCCAAAGTTCCAACAGCTGTGCCTAAAATAGTGTATAAGAGATCATACAAATGATTTAGCTGTGAATGATGTTAAAAATATTTTTGTTGGTCTGATGTGATTAATAAGGAATATCCAGACACTGCACTTTATGAATTTGTTATTGATTAACATGCACCTGTTAAAGAAACTGACTGTTAGAACTGATCAGCCTCCATTTGATTGATGAGGAATTGAAAAACTGTATGGTTGAAAGGGATGGGGCAAAAGGAGTGGCTAATAAGTCTGGCTGCACATCTGACTGGCTGACTTACTGCAAATTGAGAAATAATGTGACTAAACTCAACAAAAGAAGAAGAAACTGAATTATGAAGCTAAGAGCAATGAAGCCAAGAGCAATTATGAAGCCAAGATATAAAGAATGATGGAAAAAAAACTTTGGAGTACTTTAAATGAAATTACGGGCAGAAAGACAAATTCAACTCCATCTTTCATGTTGGCAATTATTTTAATGATGACTTCATTGGCAAAGTGGGCAAATTTAGGCAGGAAATGCCAACAACGAACAGTGAGCCATCGTATTCCTGCATTGCAGGTTTGAATTTTGTAAAGTTAGCGTTGGAGAGGTGAAATAATAATTGTTATCGATCAATAATGACAAACCTCCTGGCATTCAGAATTTAGATGGAAAGCGACTGTAGACTCTACAGCCACTCCTATCTGTCATATTTTTAATCTGAGCCTAGAGGAATGTTTCTGTCCTCAGGCCTGGAGGGAAGCAAGAGTAATTCCTCCACCCAAGAGTTGTAAAGCAGCCTATACTGGTTCCAACAGCATACCTAAAATCTTGCTGCCGGCTCATAGCAAACTATTGGAAAACATTATTTAACCAAACACATCATATCAAATCAGATTGTATTCATCACATGCACCGAATAATGCTTACTTACAAGCCCGTAACCAACAATGCAGTTTTAAGAAAAATACAGACAACAAATAATAAATAAAAGTAACAAATAATTAAAGAACAGCAGTAAAATAACAATAGCAAGGCCATATACATGGTAGATAGCAGATGATGATGTGCAAGTAGAAATACTGATGTGCAAAATAGCAGAAAAGTAAATAAAAACAATATGGAGATGAGGTAGGTAGATTGGGTGGGCTATTTACAGATGGGCTATGTACAGCTGCAGCAATCGGTTAGCTGGTCAGATATCTGCTGTTTAAAGTTAGTGAGGGAAATATAAGTCTCCAGCTTCAGCAATTTTTGCAATTCGTTCCAGTTATTGGCAGCAGAGAACTGGAAGGAAAGGCGGCCAAAGGAAGTGTTGGCTTTGGGGACGACCAGTGAGATATACCTGCTGGAGGGCGTGCTATGGATGGGTGTTGCTATCGTGACCAGTGAGCTGAGATAAGACGGAGCTTTACCTAGCATAGATTCATAGATGACCTGGAGACAGTGGGTCTGGCGATGAATATGTAGCGAGGGCCAGCCTACTGGGGCATACAGGTCGCAGTGGTGTGTGGTATAAGGGGCTTTGGTGACAAAACGGATGGCACTGTGATAGACTGTATGCAGTTTGCTGAGTAGAGTATTGGACGCTATTTTGTAAATGACATCGCCGAAGTCGAGGATCGGTAGGATAGTCAGTTTTACGAGGGTATGTTTGGCGGCGTGAGTGAAGGAGGCTTTGTTGCGAAATAGGAAGCTGATTCTAGATAAAACCTTTCTAGGGCAGGCGTTCCGCTAGCGGAACCCCTCGACAACATTCCGCTGAAAAGGCAGCGTGCGAAATTCAAAAATATTTTTGGGAAATATGTAACTTTCACACATTAACAATTCCAATACAGCAAATGAAAGATAAACATCTTGTTAATCTACCCATGTGTCCGATTTCAAAAATGCTTTACAGCGAAAGCACAACATATGATTATGTTAGGTCAGAGCCAAGTAAAAAAAACACAGCCATTTTTCCAGCCAAAGATAGGAGTCACAAAAAGCAGAAATACAGATAAAATGAATCACTAACCTTTGATGATCTTCATCAGATGACACTCATAGGACACCATGTTACACAATACATGTATGTTTTGTTCGATAATGTGCATATTTATATCCCAAAATCTCAGTGAGTTACGTGCAGTAATGTTTTGATTCCAAAACATACAGTGATTTTCGAGAAATACTGATAATAATCATTGATAAAAGATACAAGTGTTATTCACAGAATTAAAGATAAACTTCTCCTTAACTTCTTGGTGACAGGGGGCAGTATTTTCACGTCTGGATGAAATGCATGCCCAAATTCAACTGCCTACTACTCACCCCCAGAAGATAAGATATGCATATTATTAGATTTGGATAGAAAACACTCTGAAGTTTCTAAAACTGAAAGAGTATTTTCTATCCAATACTACTAATAATATGCATATATTAGCATCTGGGACAGAGTAGAAGGCAGTTCACTCTGGGCACGCTATTCATCCAAAAGGGAAAATGCTGCCACCTATTCCAAAAAAGGTTCATTTTGAGTCTGGAAGGAGAGTTTACAGTCTAACCAAACACCTAGGTATTTGTAGTTGTAGTAGCATACCATGCGATTATCTGAGGACAGCGCCCCGCTTACTAAAGCTTCAAAAACATTTTCCAAACCAGCAGATGCGTCACGAAAGTCAGAAATATCGATAAAATAAATCACTTCCTCTGTTT